>NC_060126.1:156293733-156473733 GCF_021461395.2 Schistocerca americana | reverse complement strand
CTCAGACTTCAAGAATAATATAATAATTACACTCCCAAAGAAAGCAGATGTTGACAGGTGTGAAAATTACCGAACTATCAGCTCTTTACAGACGGATGGAAAAACTGGTAGAAGCCGACCTCGGGGAAGATCAGTTTGGATTCGGCAGAAACACTGAACATGAGGCAATACTGACCCTACGACTTACCTTAAAAGATGGATTAAGGAAAGGCAAACCTACGTTTCTAGCATTTGTAGACTTAGGGGATCAAAAATGCTTCAAATGGCTCTGAGCACTATGGGACTTAACTTCTCAGGTCATCAGTCCCCTAGAACGTAGAACTACTTAAACCTAACCTAAGGACATCACAAACATCCATGCCCGAGGCAGAATTCGAACCTGCCACCGTAGCGGTCGCGCGGTTCCAGACTGTACCGCCTAGAACCGCTCGGCCACCCTGGCCGGCAGACTTAGGGGAAGGTTTTGACAATGTTGACTGGAATACTATATTTCAAATATAGGGAGTGAAAGGCTATTTACAGTTTGTACAGAAACCAGATGACAGTTATAAAAGTCGAGTGGCATGAAATGGAAGCAGTGGTTGGGAAGGGAGTGAGATAGGGTTGTAGCCTACCAACGATGTTATTCAATCTGTATATTGAACAAGCAGTAAAGGAAAAAAAAGAAAAATTCGGAGTAGAATTAAAATCCATGGAGAAGAAATAATAACTTTGAGATTTGCCGATGACATTGTATTTGTTTCAGAGACGGCAAAGGACCTGGAAGAGCAGTTGAACGGAATGGACAGTGTTTTGAAAGGAGGATATAAGATGAACAACAAAAGCAAAACGAGGATAGTGGAATGTAGTCGAATGTGTAATGCTGAGAGAATTAGATTAGGAAATGAGACTCTTAAAGTAGATGAGTTTTGCTATTTGTGGAGCAAAATAACTGATGATGGTCGAAGTAGAGAGGATATAAAACGTAGACTGGCAATGGCAAGGAAAGCATATCTAAAGAAGAGAAATTTGTTGACATCGAGTATAGATTTTAAGTGTCAGGAAGTCGTTTCTGAAAGTATATGTATGGAGTGTAGCCATGTATGGAAGTGAAACATGGACGATAAATAGTTTAGACAAGAAGAGAAACTTTCGAAATGTTGTGCTACAGAAGAATGATGACTATTGGATGGGTATATCACGTAACTAATGAGAGGTATTGAACAGAATTGGAGAGAAGAGAAATTTGTGACACAGCTTGACTAAAAGTGTTCGGTTGGTAGGACATGTTGTGAGGCATCAAGGGATCACCAATTTAGTATTGGAGGGCAGCCCGGAGGGTAAAAGTCGTAGAGGGAGACCAAGAGATAAATACACAAAGCAGCTTCAGAAGGTTGCAATAGGTACTAGGAGATGAAGAAACTTGCACAGGTTACAGTAGCACGGAGAGCTGCATCAAACCAGTCTCTGGTCTGAAGACCACAACAGGAACAATGCAAAGTATACTAAGTCCTAATCAAAAAGGATTGGAAGTTCTCATTGTTATGTATGCAACTGATATGTTGACAAACACGTTTTTTAAATCACGAGTCTTTAAAACTAAGAAATATTATTACTTCGTTCCAAAGTCTACATCCTAATACCATCGTTACTTCTATTTAAATCTGTTTGCGAACAATCTCATTGTAAATTTACGATGATAGGTTCAAGGCTTATATCCATCACACACCTGTCAAATTCTTCTTTCTGAAGCTTTTCAGTATGCAGGACAGACGGTGGCCACGTTACAAGTGGTATGTTGTCTATTGTCTCATGCATAAGCGATTCAGTGTATGTTATCTTCAATGTTTTGTTTTTTCTTCCACATAGCCCCTTTGCCCAAATTAAATCCAAGGTGCTACACTAACAGTGACACGTGGTTCGACGCAAAACTGCGTGGCCCTATTCACGTGCAAGGAAGTCAGGTTTGTACGTTCTGTCATGTTACTTGTATAAATTAACCAGCTGTAGGAGATCGTCACGAGGCTGATTTATACTGTGATAAATATTTTTAATTTTAAGCCAGGGAAAAATATCCGCTTTTCTGGTGTTTGTACTTGGTGTTGAATTATAACTGGCAATGACGAATTTTCGAAGCAAGGTATGACAAGAATTGTGAATCAATTAAACTGACAGTTCGTTTCCTAATGGTAGTCACTCCTGGTTTTCTTACACGTAAATACAAGTTTATTCTTAGAAATACAACCAGAAGAACAGTCAGCACGCAGAATAATTATCTGAGAACCTATTCCAGCTCGTAACATCACTCATTTTCTAGCAGATCTTCCTCGAATGATTCTAATTGACCCATGCTTTGTCAAAGTACCCTCTCTTGTACTGTGAATCTTAATATGGGTTCGTGCTGTATCTGTCACTTCTTAGAATTAAAAACTGTCTTCTTAACGTATCTGCAACCAACGTCTTTTAAAATTTTTTACGTTGACAAAGCGCTTACCATTGACGCCAATTTTCTCCTGCATAACTGTTACACGTTTTTGTGATGTCAGGCATTCATCATTCACATGGAGTACTATAAAATATCCTAGTTAAAACCATCGATTTGTGTTAAAAGTTCCTTGCTATTTCGATGGTATTCAGACGACACGAAACCAACTTTTTCCACGGTTCCTGCAGCTCTGACACTTCCGTTTACAATTCTCTCCACAGTTATGCCGACACTACAAGATCCTGGAGTCCGTTCTTGTGTTTTCAAATGTCAACAGTAGGATTCGCTGGGAAAGCTTTAAGAGTCACAGTAGGAGACCTGCTTTCAAACTTACGTCTGAAAAAGTTAAAAAGGGCGGTAAATAATTCCCTTCACCTGCTTGTGAACGACTTCACATTTATTGCCGCCACCTGACTTTTTAAATCACACTTAAAAGATTTACAGATACATGTTCACAGACATACTGATACAAGAACAAAAAAAAAGAAAACAAAAAACTGACAGTTGAATGAAAATTCAGTAGTCGGGAAGTACGGCAATAGTGCAGCATGTAGGCACAAAGATTCTCGCTGTCTAGCTGCAATCGCTGCTAGCCGGTCGGAAAGAGAATGAATATTATTGGCTGCCAGTGGCTAGTGGAGGGGGATGCACAGAACAGCTGAAAACTGGACCGCCTTCCTACATGACGGAGACTTCAAGTGACTAACAATTTTATATTACTGTGAATCATAACAAGTGTGATTTTTCTCAACGGCAGCAGTTATCTACGCTCCTACTGTTATCTACTGGACGTGCTCCACATTTCTCGTTTTAAATTTTAAAAATATTGCCATAGCTGTTAAAAATTCACAAGCACGGATTTTCAAGCTATCAGTATGACGTTAGAAACCTCTGTGGGTTTATACATTCGTGAGCGTTTTAAAAACGTGTTTTAACAAATTTTTATTTAAATAATTATTTTCTGCTTTTTAGTCTTGTTTATGTGGCATTTTTCAATCGATTTAAACATTTTGATGACATTCAAGCACAGCTATTTTGTAAATTTCAGGTCTAGCTGCAATCGCTGCTAGCCGCTCAGATTCAACCAACTTATTGCGTCCTACTGTGAGTACATCGTATCGCGAAAAGATCATGGAGATAAAAATTAGAGAAGTTAGAGAATTAAAGGTCATACTGAGGCTTATCACCAGTCGTTCTTACCGCGAAAATTCACGACCGGAACAGGAAAAGGGAGAAATAGCAAAGGTACGCAAACTACCCTCCGCTACACACCAGACGAAAAAACTAGTAAATATAGCAGTATCATTCGCTTCTCAGCTACGTTGAAAGTTTGTCTTTAGCTCATTGGGAAGTTTTAATTTAAAATCAAATTGTACCAAACATCGGACAGACAGAAAAACGCAGTGCCGCCTGTCACACTCGAGAAAGGAAAGCGAGTTAATCTCGCATTTTCGCCCCCTTCTGAGCCATTTCGGAAGTTTTGTGTCTGCCTCGTCGAGAAGTTAGTGTATCGAACAGCAGGCAGCCAAGTTAATTTACAATCTAATCATTACAGTGTACCATAACATAATTTAAGCAACAGAATTTCATCTTTCTCAAAACCATTACATTTGAAATGAAAATTTCAGGTCAGTACTTTGCAAGAAGAAGTAACACACTTAAAAAGGTATACAGAAAATGAATAAATGGATAAGAAGCGAATAAGAAGTCATTAGTTACAATGTATAATTTACACAATTTTCATAAATATCATCAGCATTAACAGATTGCATTTCTCTTTGAGTTCAAGTAAGTGTCCAGATGAAACTTAAATGCAATAAACATAAATACTGTATGCAACAAACACAAATATCATAAGTATTAACAGATTGCGTTTCTTATTACGAGAGTTCACGTGTTTCAAGCAAGCGTCCAGATAAAACTTTACTGTTTACAACAAAGCTTCGCACTGGTTGTGCTGAAAAGAAAAACGCCGGAGTTCCACACGCAAATTTACAAAGGAAGCCGCAGCGTTCTACGAGAGCTAAGAGGCCGCAGCGCCTCAGTTCCGACAGGGCATTGTTGCGTCTGCCACAGCGGAACGCTTGATTTCTTGGTTTGTGCAGCGGCATTCTAGAACGTCCAACTGCCTTACATGCTTCGAAAACTCACTCCGGAGTAAACTCCGGGAGCTCTTATATTCCTATCCCAGTGGATAACTCAATACTTTCACGCATCACACGTACCTGAAACTTATACAATGGCTGAATGCGTCGGTATTAACTTACATAATACACGGTATAAAAGTATTTTTACAACATATTATTTACAAATTGCACACGATGCATATACCAGAGTGACTTTTATACACATTGGTCATGGCTTGGTTTTCCATTCATTTCAGTTGCTTCCAGATCATTTACTCTTTAAGCTAAATTTCACGCTATACTTTTTGCAAATTCGTTGATGACCTGGTTGAAGAAATAAATTTCGAATAAATTTTGAAAATTACACCAACACTGAAGTCCTTACTAGAAATTCTTTCTCAGAATAATCAGTTCTTGATTGATACAACTTCAAGTCAATGACGTTACGTACACGTGGCAGCTTGTCAGAGTTAGGAAAAGCTAAACAGTAAGCGTTAGTGTGAAGTGCACTGACACTCTTAAATGGTCTACTACAAATGAATTTAAATTTTGAAATCTCATTACCAATTTCTCGTTCGCTTTAACGAGAACGAGGTCGCCAATTGCAAATTTAGCAAACCGCGCTTTCGCGTCATGACACCGTATTCGCGCCTCAGCTTTCTTTTTCATTACCTCTCGTAAAACTTCTTTCTTCACCTCAATGTCAATACTAATTCGCGGAGGGAAATCAGTTATCTCTTCTACCAAACTCTTAGACTTATGGTCTAATAGAATTTCCTCCGGAGTGACTACATCAGAGAATACATATTTTCAAAATACCGTTTATATATTTGCCGCACGCCCTGTGATTGTGATGACAATTCGTTCCCATATTTCTGTGTAAACCAATCTCATAAGGTCAAGTGACTGAATAGGCTGGTAGGCTGGTACTGACTACTAACATCACCACCTGCTTCATTACAATTCGCACTAATTTCGGTCTTACATTTTGAAATGCAAATCATTGTTTTATTGTTGCAGCCAATTACTGCGTGGTATTTCAATAACCAGCCTAAACCCATTGTTATCTCGGTGCTAAAATCAGGCACGACGATAAACTCATGTTCAAATTTTTCCCGTTGAATTTCGAAATAGACAAGTATTTGATGTGATATAGGTTTCCTACTCTTTCCCGTAGCAGCGATTATTTTAACTCCCTTTCTACCGTTTTGCTTCTTGGTTTCATGAAAGACGTTAATCCCAGCGCTGTGTAGAAGCAGAGAACAAATTATCGACGTTTTGCCCTACATTGAAAAATGAACATGCTTTCCGACAACAGCTTGCATCACTAGTGCCGACTAAATTCAAAGAATGGGCTGCACAAGGTACATAATGCGCTTTCGGATTTCGTTCTTTATTGCATGCCTGCAAACAAGTGAAGGCTCCTGACATATTGCTTGCGTTGTCATATGACTGGCCTCGTCAGTAATATCAGTGTAATTTGTAGACAGGACTTTTAGTAAGGCCTCAGCTAAGTTTTCGGACTTGTGTCCCCTGTCTGGTAAAAACAGAAGGAATTCAAATAACTTCCGAGAATTCAGCCAGGTAACACTTTCAGTGACCGCCGATATTTCGGCGGGAGAACACCCCGCCATTTTCAAGGCAAATTGCAACGGACAGGCGGCGTACAAGCAAATTTAAAACCTCGGTTCTCGGACTGAAGCAGGAAAGATAACACACACACTGAACGCTAGTGCCACCAAAGATGACCAAAGTCAGAGCTATCGATACTGAGACTATTGAATTCGCAGGTGAGGTAGCATTGAGTCTGTCCCTCTGTTTTTTGACAAGGGAGAGAGCCGGATTCCAAACAGACTTTAAACAGAAACCTCCATCCCTGTTAACGAGTTTGCTCGTTAATTTAATCTCAACTGCCTCCCTAATAATACTGTCCCAATAGCTGGACGTGCATGCCAATATCTCTGTGTTATCTACAAGGAATACGATATACACCCGCCTTACGCTGTCCAAGATCATCCTTAACGGAAATCAAAAGTGCTCTAATTTTAGATCGAGGTCGGAAAACACATTTCACACCGTGTTTCCGTGAAATACGACGGATCTTGTTGGACGTGTTTCCTACGTAAGGCAAAAAGGCAGTAGACTTAGGTATTGACTCAGAATTATCATCAATTACCCGACGTACAGTTGGTCGATAGCGCAACGCACGTTCAATCTGTCTGTCACTACAACCATTTTGACGAAATGTAACCAAGATGGGACAGCTCAGCTGGCAAAGTCTCAGCGTCAGAAACGACATGTGCCCTGTGTACCATGGTACGAAGTACTCCTTCACGCTGAGCCGAATGGTGAAAACTATTAGCCTGTAAGTACAAGTCGGTGTGAGTACGTTTCCTGTAGGCTGCATGTCCCAATGATCCATCATCCTTCCACCTAACCAACACGTCAAGAAAGGGAAGGCAACCATCCTTTTCCACCTCCATCGTAAGTAAAACTAATGTTCGGGTGGATCGAGTTCAGATGTTCTAGAAAGACATTCAGATTTTCCCTACCATGAGGCCAAACAACGAAAGTATAGTCAACGTATCTCAAGAAACAGGCGGGTTTCAAAGGCGCCGAATCCTTTCGCGAATAGGCAACGCGCTGGCTTGGCTCTTGTTCGCGAAAGGATTCGTTTTACTTGTCGACGTTTGGATTCTGTTTACAAAGAATTGTATCGTTTTCATTTAATGGTTGCATCTGAAGTGTCTGATTTCACTTGGGATTGGTTGGACGATGCCTCATGGACTCAAGCTGACTGGGAATACAACTCCGTCACTGCCCGGCATTTGGCAAAGTTTGAACGTTTTCATCGCGCGGAGTCGGATGTTATATCTCGACGTTTAAATTTTGCACCCACTCCGAAGAGTTTGCCGGTAGTAGATTTTATTAGTTCAGTTGAACAGGCAGCTTGCAAACTACCTCCTGACGCTGCAGAGGAGGTTAGGAGGGAGGCACGCCGTGTTGACAAGGGCTCGTCCACCCAAGAGTAATGTAACAGCAGCAGAGAGGGCTGCTCTACGCTAAGTTGATCCTAGTATTGTTATTTTACCTGCGGACAAGGGCAATGCCACCGTTGTTTTAAATAAACAATTATGTACAAAAGATGCAACGTTTACTATCTGATTCAGCGTATCGCAGAATCGATGCTGACCCCACAAAAAGTGTTGAGAGAAAGACCAACAGCCTCCTGAAGAAAAGTGGTTTGTCGCACGACACTATCAAGAGTCGTAACACGTATAGTGCTGTTCCCCCTAGGTTATATGGCCTTCCGAAGGTTCACAAGGAAGGAGTTCCTTTCCGTCTTAGAGTAAATAACATCGGCGCTCCGACATATCGTGTAGCCAAACATCTTGCTTTTCTGTTGAGTCCACAAGTAGGTCGGTGTGAACATCATATCAGGAACTCAGCTGATTTTTTACGTCGTTTGGAGGGACTGAGGTTGAATGACTGATATTTTAGTGAGTTTCGATGTGGTCTCTCTCTTCACTCGTGTTCCTCTGTCTGATTCGTTGCGGTTAATTGAGGCCAGGTTTGGTGCTGAATTAACTAATCTCTTTCAGCATGTGTTTACATCCACTTTTTATTTAATGACCAGTATTACGAGCAGACAGATGGAGTTGCGATGGGTAGTCCGTTCTCTCCTGTGATCGCAAGTTTGTTTATGGAAGACTTCGAGGAACGTGCATTGGATTCGGCGCCTTTGAAACCCACCTGTTTCTTGAGATACGTTGACGATACCTTCGTTGTTTGGCCTCATGGTAGGGAGAATCTGAATGTCTTTCTAGAACATCTGAACTCGATCCATCCGAACATTAGTTTTACTTACGATGGAGGTGGAAAAGGATGGTTGCCTTCTCTTTCTTGACGTGTTGGTTAGGAGGAAGGATGATGGATCATTGGGACATGCAGTCTACAGGAAACGTACTCACACCGACTTGTACTTACAGGCTAATAGTTTTCACCATCCGGCTCAGCGTGAAGGGGTACTTCGTACCTTGGTGCACAGGGCACATGTCGTTTCTGACGCTGAGACTTTGCCAGCTGAGCTGTCCCATCTTGAAGTTACATTTCGTCAAAATGGTTATAGTGATAGATTGAACGTGCGTTGCGCTATCGACCAACTGTACATCGGGTGATTGATGATAATTCTGAGTCAACACCTAAGTCTACTGCCTTTTTGCCTTACGTAGTAAACACGTCCAACAAGATCGGTCGTATTTTACGGAAATACGGTGTGAAATGTGTTTTCCGACCTCTATCTAAAATTAGAGCACTTTTGAGTTTCGTTAAGGATGATCTTGGACAGCGTAAGGCGAGTGTATATCGTATTCCTTGTAGCTGCGGCATGGCATATATTGGTCAAACTATCAGGACCGTGGAGGACCGATGTACTGAGCATAAACGGCACACACGATTACAGCAGCCAGATAGATCTGCCGTTGCCGAACAGTGCTTGGATACAGGTCACCCCATATTATATAACACCGAGATATTGGCATGCACGTCCAGCTATTGGAACAGTATTATTAGGGAGGCAGTTGAGATTAAATTAGCGAGCAACCTCGTTAACAGGGATGGAGGTTTCTGTTTAAACTCGGTTTGGAATCCGGCTCTCTCTCTTGTCAAAAAACAGAGGGACAGACTCAATGCTACCTCACCTGCGAATTCATAGTCTCACTATCGATAGCTCTGACTTTGGTCATCTTTGGTGGCACTAGAGTTCAGTGTGTGTGTGTGTGTGTGTGTGTGTGTGTGTGTGTGTGTGTGTGTGTGTATCTTTCCTCATTCGGTCCGAGAACCGAGGTTTTAAATTTGCATGTACGCCGCCTGTCCGTTGCAGTTTGCCCTGAAAATGGCGAGGTGTTCTCCCACCGAAATATCGGCTGTCGCTGATAGTGTTACCTGGCTGAATTCCCGGAAGTTATCTGAAAGTTGTACACGCCAGGAGAAACTCAGGTCTCACACAGAAGGAATTGTTCAGACAGGTTCACCATTCTCGTTCACATATTTTAATGTGAAAGATACTTGATCAATAAGTAAAATGTCCTCATTAGAATCTAATATTATAGAGAAATATTTGACCTTTTTATTTCACTTATGATAGTTCTTTTTATTTGTTCAGAAAGAATCTGTATTACTTTATCACAGATTGTTGACGAAAGATAACTTTTATGTCCCTGCTCTGGATTTCCATATTGTTCAATGTGCTCTGGGAGGAAAGGATCAAACTCGGCTATACGTTCAAGAGATCACTATGTAATGAATGGAAGCCCACGACTTGTTAGCTTCTTCACTACTGAAAACATCCTTTTCAACACACTACGCCAGTACATTTTTTCTGTCTGAACATATGACTCTAAATGGTTATCTATTGTTCCAAGTGGTTGTTTTCTTGTTAAGAGCGATAACCCAGAATTCTAACGCTGAGATAAAATATTAGAAATGTTTTTCCAATCTGCAATACCATTCGTAGCAATCGCAGCCTTACCTCCGAACAATTTACATGGTGCAAGTAAAACAGCAACGGTGCTACAGGAGTGTACTAGAAATTCACCATTTAAAAGGTTACGGTAAAATACGTTTCTGTTCAAATATGTGCTTTTATCGCCTATTGATCTTGAATTAGAAAAATCACTATTACAATTATGATTAATACCACATTGTAAGAAAACGTCGATTGTTGGTTCACTGACACACCACTCTGTAGTATTATAACTAACGAGGGTATTTCTCTTTGTAATGTCTGATGGTTCGAATGGCTCTGAGCACTATGGGACTTAACATCGGAGATCATCAGTCCCCTAGAACTTAGAACTACGTAAACCTAACTAACCTAAGGAGATTGCACACATCCACGCCCGAGGGTGGATTCGAACCTGCGACCGTAACAGTCGCGCGGTTCCAGACTGAAGCGCCTAGAACCGCTCGGCCACCAGGACCGGCTTGAAATGTCTGACTCGACACTCAGTTTTTCGTGAAACTCGAAATCAGGAACAACTTGCTTTTCTTCATTTTTAACTTTTTTTTCGTCTGTATGTACTTCTTTTACAACAGCTGCAGTGCCAGAAATATCATCCGTGCTACTTGAACTCGAAGTCGAACCAGCAACATTTTTGTGAAAAATTTATCTACTCTGCCAAGCGTTTTTAGAAAATTGGCTTCTCGTTCTTGCCTTTCCTTCGATAATTTCAGAAATGCCGCCTCACTTAATTTTGCACGTTTGCTGTAAGGCATTTATAGAACTGTCAACCAACAGTCAAAACAAAAGAAAAAACTTTTAAAAGGAAAGAAACGAAGACTGTATCCAGTTCCAATCGCACTACACCGCACGTGGGCACAAAGCTTTTTGCTTTAAACACGGCACACGAGCACAAAGATTTTTCCTTTAAACACGGAGCCGTGAACTGACGAACTGACTACTCGACGTAACTGTGCTATCAAAGAACGACAATGCAGAATAATTTAATTTCATTGCCGCCTGTTTCTCTGTTGTCGGTGATCAGTGGAAGCCCATATACCAGCTGGAATTCGTCTCGTAAAGAAAACGGAACAGACCCTTTTTTGGCTTCTGTTTCCCGCGTCGCCGGAATTTTAGCTGGGACACAAATATGTTCTGAATATCCTTGACACTGTCTTTCTAATTTAAAAAGCCAATAATTTTTGCAATTTCTTGCAGTGAGGTGTGCTGGAACGACTTATTCCACTTATTCTTGTAACATTTTAGAGGTCTCTGTGGGCAGAGAAGACAGGCTAGTAGTCTTGTTGGCAGTTAATATGGTGTGTTGTCATTTGTGCGAACACTGCTGTTATGACTACACGCAAATGCACCTTTTGTTCCAACATAAAATAAAAATAACCTTTCCTCGAAGAAAAAAAGCGTAGTTAAGAAGTTTAATATCAAATTTGCATAGAGTGGGAACTTTGATATCGTGCAGGCTGCAGTACAATAAATGAGACAAACGAAAGTTGGTTTCTTCTTCATTTTTCACCGAAAACAGTAACTATGTAAATATATAAAATTTCTAAACTGTTTTGAAGTGTATTTCATTCATTATTAGATATTATTTTTGTACAAACATGTATTTAAAAATGTAAAACATTGCCAGTATCGACATGTTTTGCTAAACGGGTGTCATTGAAGGCCACAGAGCGTTCAAATTAATTACAGTAATGGAGGGTTCACTTGATACTTCCCTGTAATTTCTACAAGAAATTTAGGTAGCGTCGGGTTTTATATACTGAGGCCCACACATGTTACAGTATTTAAGAAACTGCTGATTAGTTTAGCACAGCTTTTCAGGGGTACCGGTATTTTCACGAGGAAAATATGGTAGGGTTAAGTAGAAGCCGACAACATCCTCGGAGTAATGTTTCAAACATTGTATTGTAGATTGCCGTCCTGATAGCTTACTTCAAAATATTTTGAGCACTCATGAAGATGATACCAGACAGAAACCCAATGTTAAATTTCCATTCAGTCACCAAGTAAACTACGTATATTTCAAAGCTTGTATTGTCGAATTTCGTTCTTAAGGCTTATATAAACTAGCAAGTTGTTTAACAATATTAAATTTTTTGTTGTTATTTATTTAAAACGTAAAACGTTAAAATGAGTACAGGTGCCGCCCCTAGTGGGCCTATATGTAAATCCGCCACTGACTGACTTATTATGGTGTGATTTATTATCACTATGGTAGTGGTTACCATTGTTATTATAGTTGTTGTCGTTGTTGCTATTCTCACGACTCTTACAATTTTCGATTATTCCGCTAATTTTCTTCATCTTCGACCTTTTCTAAGAACGCAGAAATTATTCTATAACCGCTGCCTTTGTACCTCTTGGAATCATCTGGAAGCTTCTTCCACAACTCCCAAACAATCTCCGATTCAGTCCGTCGATCACGCCAATATTCTAATTTGCGTATCCAATGTTCACAAAATTCTTTCATCGAGGAACTAGAGTTCGCACTATTCGCTCTCCTGCTTCTGCTCTGACCAATATTCTTTCAAGAACGCATTCTTAAATTCTTGAATGCTCATGTTCACAATATCGAGGTTTCAGCCCCATCGCTTAGCCTTGCCCCCTAGCACATCGGTTACAGCTCTAATTTTTGTCTTATCCGTCCATTATACAGGCAATACTCTTTGGCAATTTTTAATGAAGTCCAATCCACCCTGTTTTTTGATAAGATTTCAGTGTTATGTGCATGGCATGATACGTAGTGCTGCTTTTCGTCTAATGTCTTTTCTAGTTCGGTTACTTTTGTAACTACTTGGCAAGTGATCGTCGTTAACGTTTCCACTTCCTTCTTTTCCGCATCACACGTAGTCAGCTGTTTCTCCATTCTAGTATTTATGTCTGATACTAAAGTTAGCAAATTCGTAACCTTTTCCCTATCTTCTTTTCGCGTTAATTCTATCTTTTCAATTAATTTACTTTCAATAACGGGATCCACAGTCTGTTTCAGTTTCTATTCAATCTTCTGTACTCCGTCTCAAAACGACTATTTATGCTTCCTATGTTTGACTGTACCTCTGTCAGGTACCGATTTCGGTGTTCATTGCAATTATTTCTTACTTGATTTCATCTACTTTCGTGTTAATAACTCCAATATTATTGTTCGCAATATTGATTGCTTTGAATTGAGCATTAATTGATTCGGATTGAACTTTTATAGATTCGGTACAGTTGATTTGGTCTGGGCAATATTTGTACTGATCAACATGCTCAACAAATCGTTTGTAATTCCGGCTATTACTGGTTTTGACTCTCTCTTGTTCTTTCTTAATGGTTTCCTCGTATCCACCATCACTGGATTCGATTTTGATCAAATTATCAGGTTCATTTGTGTCCATCATGTTGCTTGTTTTACTGATTAATGCAAATTTGGAAATTTGTGGCTTATTTCCACTACTTACTACGACCACGGGTGAGCGACTTCATTCTTAGCGGAAGGCTTTAATTCGCTACGAATCTGTACAATGCAAAATTAGTGCCCAGAACAATACCATACTGATATTGTCCTGTCGCCAGTGTCGCCCCGTGTAACCCCCACCCTTCCTAAACAGCCTACTGGATAGCGATATAACTGGCCGTGATCGCATATGCCTAATGAAATTTTACGGTGAATAATGTTATCGTTACCGAAGGAAAAACACCGGTTAGTTGGAGGAAATTGTACAGGCCGGCCGGAGTGGCCGAGCGGTTAAAGGCGCTACAGTCTGGAACCGCACGACCGCTACGGTCGCAGGTTCGAATCCTGCCTCGGACATGGATGTGTGTGATGTCCTTAGGTTAGTTAGGTTTAAGTAGTTGTAAGTTCTAGGGGACTTATGACCACAGCAGTTGAGTCCCATAGTGCTCAGAGCCATTTGAACCATTTTTGAAATAGTACAACAGACTCTTATGAAGGAAGGATCTATTCTAAACTTAACCTGAATACCGATGATAATGTTGGAATGCATGGAATATAGTGCACTTGCTCAAGAACTACACAGGGGGGAAAAAGAGTACTACGAAATATATACTACAACAATTATTGATAATACAAAGAAAACCCTGATTACCTATAAAGGGTATAATTAAACTGTCACAAGCCCGCTAGGGAAATGAGTCTCCAGAATCCTACGAAAGGTAATAGCAAAAAATTTAGGCAATAGTCTCTGGCGCGGCAACAGAAGGTTACGACGCTTTTCCACAGCACAACAGTTCATGAGAAAATAAATGAATCAATCACTGAGTTTGCAGCTACTTATTATGAAATACTAATCTTTTAAAGTAAAATTAATGAATTTACTGGTTAAATAAGCGACTGGCTTAACTACAACTTTGTTGTGTACGAAAATGACTTTCAGTAACCTGAGCGTAATGTAATGCACAATTTAGTAAAGGGCAAGCAATTGATAGATTGGATTGAATTAACTTTAAGTAAGTGAGCAAGCGATTTTACTTATATAACAACAATAATATACATTCCAAGTCAGCAGAAATCATTCTCTAAGCTAAATACAGAATAAAAGAAATTGCGCACTCTTAATTTGTGCTGTATCTTCAGTTATTAGTTTTGCCACTGAAATTTTGCGTCACTTACGTGAATGAAATTAATACTTAAAAACTGCAAATTATCTAAGCCTTTGTTATGCAATACATGAACGATCAATTACTGAGGCAGAAAACGTAAACTGAAAATGGTCGTTAGCAAACACAAAAGTGGCAGTAAACAGTTAATCAGTTTTCATATTCTTACGACACTCTGTGATTCCATGGAAAGGAAAGGGACCGTGCCTGGTAATGTCCGAGGGAAATACGGAAGCGTCCGATCCCGCCCGTCTGCTTTGACCCAGGACGTCACAAATATGGCTGAAACGATCATAAACCACGATTCCAATATGGCGCATATGAAGTCGGTACGTTCACATTATGAGGACGAAAATACATCGAGAAACAAACACACACATTTTCCACAAAAAGCCTAATGACACTAACGGGACAAGCGCGGGAAATGAGGTGTTTTTGAGTGGGGGCAAACTAAATATAAACAAATTTAGACACCCACCCCCATACAAAACCACACAAAACGACGAAAAAAACCAACATCACAAAGCTCCCCAAATACCACTAAACACAATATCATCTGGAATCTGACACTTCCCTTGACCTATATAGCTCAACAGCAGCTCCCGATCCCATAAAGTAGAGTCAAACACTTCCCTTGGGCTATATAGCTCAAAAACATCTCTAGATACCAATATCAACATACACAGCCACACATTGGGATCGAACACTTCCCTTGACCTGCGCACTGTTAATTTTATCCGTCATATCCATTCCTGAACAAAAACAACAACTGATTAATTTTACTGAACAACACTAAATTAACCTTCACACAAAATCGTTCACTCACTGAAACGAATTCCACTACAAAACACAGCTCAATTCTGGATAATGAGCGAAAGCAAACTGAGCCCATTACGCCACACAAACGAAAACCCTGAACATACCACCAGAGAGCACAACAAACCACAACACGACGACATCTACAAACACTCCACACTCATAAACCAAACTCCGCGCTGTAATGACGTCACACACGACAACACCGCTACGTCACGGATCAAAGCCGACGCGTGGGATCGGACGCTTCTGTCGACCCGCGCAGAGTGCTGCAGTCTCACCTAAAAAAGTCCTTCTCTTCAAAAATAATATCATTCAAAATTTATATTCGTTTCGCCTTCCAGTATATACATCATATTCAGCCTTGCTGTCCTTTACAGTGAATCTTTCATATAATAGACACCATCACTAGTCAACACAGCACTACTGTATTCACACATCACATACCACACTCCAACTAAGGATGTATTAGACTGCGCAGAGGCAAAGACACTTCCACGACAAGACCAAAGATTGCTTAACAGTAACATAACTCTTTCTCTCTCTGACGTGCACGTCGATAACATACACAAATCAAAATGACATGGTCACCTTACAACTTCTCCCCCGGAACGATAAATCCTCTCTTTTCATCGTCAACAAATTTTATCACGTTAGTCGCAAGCTGTCGCTCCTGCCCGCGAAGCGAAGTCATTTTCCGCGCTCAGCTTGTAGCATTGATAAATCAGCAAACTACAGGAACGGATTCCTGACCTGAAAAGGAGGAATAAAGGTCCCATGATCATGTGTCTGGAAATGGACGATGTGCGTGCAACGAGAAAAAAATCATCCGGGAACAGTACAGAGCTGCATCGCATCCAAGTCACAAAAGATATGCAAAGTGGCCTCCATGGGGAGCAATGTCATGTAAGATACACATATTCGTACTTTGACTTACACAATGTTAGCAGGCCACTTGTCGGGAGCTTGCGTGTCTCCAGATCTGGTGTATGGCCATTCCGCCGCCTCCTTGCACATGTGTCTGAAAGGACGCACCACCACATAGATGTCCAAAAAGGGCTTGAAATGTTGTGTGTGATGTTTGCGAGGATACTTGCTTCAGTATTGCCGTTCTGCCTATCCACCGTTTCAATCTGCTTGGCAGTACACACACACTAACTCTGCTGAAACTTCCTGGCAGAGTAAAACTGTGTGCCTGACAGAGACTCGAACTCGGGAGCTTTGCTCTACCAACTGAGCTACCCAAGCACGACTCACGCCCCGTCCTCACAGCTTTACTTCTGCCAGTACCTCGTCTCCTACCTTCCAAACTTTGCAGAAGCTCTCCGTCGAAACTTGCCGAACTAGCACTCCCGAAACAAAGGATATTGCGGAGACATGGCTTAGCCACAGCCTGGGGGATGTTTCCAGAATGAGATTTTCACTCTGCAGCGGAGTGTGCGCTGATATGAAACTTCCTGGCAGATTGAAACTGTGTGCAGTTTTAATCTGCCAGGAAGTTTCATATCAGCGCACACTCCGCTGCAGAGTGAAAATCTCATTCTGGAAACTATCTCTGCTGCTTACAATACGCTGCGTCAATCACACAGCCTGCAACACACAAGGAACATACAGCACTTGGTCAGAGGAACTGTCATTCGTCAGCGCCATCTACCGTGGCAACGATGCATTTCTGGACACATGTTCATAGGCCCTTTCCTCTATTTCCAGTCAGGAATTCGTTCTTGCAGTTTGTTGGTTTTATTAATGTTCACCATGCATTGTCGTACCTACCACGTGGAGGCAAATTAGCAGCTGGTTGAGCCCTTTGACAAAGGGAGAGTGCCCTAACAAAATTTAATCAGTACCTTTGATAACACGTATGGAACGTTATTTCTTTTTGAACTGCAAATTCCTTAACATTTACTATAAAGGAAGTGGAAGGACTTGACCCATACAGTGACCATTTCATTTCAACATATTTATTTGCATCATAGATAATTCATTAAGAGAACTACAATCATAAATCAGATAATAATTTCTTTAAGAAACGCCATTCAGGCAAACTACAAACTGCTTGTTACATGAAACCACAAATGAATTAATCTCTTTAAAAAGTTTTAAAAACCCGAAACTCAGGCCAATTTTACAAACTGTTTGTTACATGAAACAACAAGCGAATTAATCTCTTTGCAAACATTTAAAAAACCGCCACTCGGGCCAAGTAAATCATTTAAAATAAACTTTACATCAAATAACCAGGAAATCAGTTATTATTTCCACATCGATTGAAAAACCGCCCCTCCCGGGCGAGATATTACCAGTCAACTTTACAAGGTTATAGACAGTTTGATCAATAATAACCCAGTTATTTCCCCATCAAAATTGACATACGCCACTAAGGCTGAACTGCACCGCTATTTTAGAAAACGGTTTCAATTAAGACACATTCTTCTAGAAATCCTTCAAAATTCTTAAGCAAATATTTAAAACATTTAACCCGGGCAACCTTGCAGAGCCACCATAAGTTTTAGAAAACTGCAGCTTGTACAATAACTGAGGCCCGAGATTGTGAGGCCGCGACTTGGCCACGAGCGGTGGAGGCGACTGAGTACTTATCTTCGAATTAAGATGTGGACTCCGTTTGAACTTCCACCTCGTTCAGAACACCGAAATCGGAACCAAACAGCACACGCGAGCTCAGGCAAAGTCCACCGCCTATAGTCCCGCTAGTAATTTAAAAGGGGAGGCTCTGCACTTCAGTGGCCCACTGCTTCCGATCTCTGTAACAAATCAGAAGCGACAGCAGGGAACCAAACAACCCTTCCTCCACCTTAATACTCAAACTTATACAGAAAACTACTTCGATAAAATTGACAATAATACAACTGAATTCATTCCTTAAGCAGAACCACGTACACGAATGATGCAAACGGAACTGGCTCATTAAAACCCAAGCATCACATGGAGCACCTTATGTGGGTCTGTAAGGTACCACACGGCAATCTTTAGACACGGAATACAGATCGTTCGGTAAGGCTGCGCACACGTATCAGTGTTTTAGACACTTGAACTAAGAACAATACTATTAAGGAGCCAAGCACACAATAAGAGGACTGAAATATCACATCACAGTCCTTGCGACGCTTTGCTGCCTCAAGAGCAATCATTATATTTCACTAATCGTTGGTAGCTTCACGAAGTTGCCAAGAAGCCACAGCGCCGGCCCGATGTTACTGACCCCAGTACGATCAAGTGGGCCAACTGCCGCCCGTACTCAGGCACACCGTGCTCGCTGTCGCCTCTCCAACGTCTCGCTAATACGCGCACTTCCGCGTGCCGTGCCCAACGTTGCTGTCTCTTTCCACTCCGTACAGCCCGCTATGTCCTGAGCCGGCCCACGCTCCAAAGATAAACTTCTGCCAGAGTGAATCGATAGTGCCTAACCAAAGATAGCCCTGGCACCAGTCCCGCCACAGCTCAAAGTATACCTTCATTTTTAGATTAAGAGTCTATTGATATAAGTCATGGGCTGATCAGCACAGTAGTTTACAAGTCAAGTATTGTTCTTAGTTCAAGTGTCTAAAACACTGATACGTGTGCGCAGCCTTACCGAACGATCTGTATTCCGTGTCTAAAGATTGCCGTGTAGTACCTTACAGACCCACATAAGGTGCTCCATGTGATGCTTGGGTTTTAATGAGCCAGTTCCGTTTGCATCATTCGTGTACGTGGTTCTGCTTAAAGGAATGAAATCAGTTGTATTATTGTCAATTTTATCGAAGTACGAACCTTGCACCCAGCTGATTCCAGACGCCATATTTGTTTACAAATGTGGCAGTATACATGTGAAGTGTTACGACAGAAAAAGGAACCTGTGACCACTGTAGGTACTCTAGTTTACTTATTAAAGTTTACCATTAAATTTCAGTTTAATTTTTTGTCAAAAGTTATCCAAAACCATATTCTGAAATAGTGTCTTGTTTCTCCACTAGGCAGTGCCACAAGTTCCTCCAAATGTCGTAACACAACATACACACATATGTAACACTAACTAATGTAAATCCACCCGATGATGGAGGTTTAAACCTTCGAAACGCGTCGTGGGAAAAAATAAAACGGTGACTGGTAATAGTAAACTTGTTGTTTCATTTAATTAAAGTCGAGTTCATTAATTTCCGATTAAATAATATAAAATTAATTTTCCGCGGCATTTAGGGACATGTAGGTTTGCCTAAGAATATGAGTACCGGCTCGTGAAGCGATTATAATTTTCCGACGACTTGTATAATTAATTTGGAATTGGTACAATATGCAGTATTACTAAAACTTTCAAGTAACCGTTAGTTCGAATTTCAGTTCTTCTGTGCCGGCGGCGGAGGGACACACTCCCCGCCCGCCGTATTGCCCTAAGGCCGGTTGCACACACGGCGGATATTTTTCGCCGCGGTCAGTTGACCGTCACCACTCGCAGAACTCTAACGTTTACACACACGGCGGTAAAATCTCCGTCGTCAGCAGCTTATGTGTTGCAGGCTATTCGCTTTGCGGTGCGCTTAGGCATCTAAACGAGTCAGGCAGTTTTTTACTGGCAGTGCTCGTTCATGATCAAACCAGTTCACACAAGTTTACTACTTTATTTGAAGTATTTGTTGCTTTTAAGCATACGGTGTCGTCTGAAATGAACAGAGTGCGAATTATAAGCTTATTGTTATTACGTCGACGAATGAAAAGGAGAAGAAATAATCGATTAATTTCGGTGCATCCAATTAATCAAAGAAGAAGGGAGGCTGGAGCTTTCTGCACGTTGTTTGCAAAGTTGAGGCAAGATGGCACGAAATTCTTCAATTATTTCAGAATGGCGGTGTCTACCTTTGTCAGGCTCCATGGGCGTTTGAAAGATACTATTCAGCGGAAAAATACCAAAATGAGGAATTGTATTCAGCCTGTAGAAATGCTGGCAACAACACTGAGGTAAGGTTGAGATAATCATTTTCAAACTAGTTTTAAAGTAACGGTATTTAATGATAAAATTCCGAAGAAAGATACAAAATATCTACATTACCAAAACTTTAAATAAACAAACACACATTAGTACACAATATAGTATTAGAAATTGATGTGCATTGTAGTGGACGAATTCATTATCTATGTCTAGATTACTGATGTCTGAAAGAAGAAACCAGTTAACAACTGTGAACACCACGACTCGACTCTATTGACACTGAACAAAACAGCTGTAGACGGTAGAAAAACCGCTACGTGTGTAAGCGTGCATTTGGTCAAGTGCGCCACTACTTTGGCCATGGCGGTAGAGTTGCCGTCGGCGTCAGTGACAGACGGCGGCCACACAGCTACCGCCGACGTCAGATTTACCGCTCGTTTTTTCTTCCCCTTAATGTGCGATCTCTGACTTACTCTTGTGCACCACTGTGGGAACGGCGGCGACGGTCAATTGACCGCTGAGGAAAAATCCGCCGTGTGTGCTACCGGCCTAAGATCCGCTATTCCAGGCGTCCCAGATGTGAGGACGCAGGTATTGTTACGGGCCGAAATGAATGCGCCAGAGGCGCAGCCGTTAGGCTGGTCACAGAGTTCTTTTTG
Organism: Schistocerca americana; assembly: GCF_021461395.2. Classification (NCBI taxonomy): domain Eukaryota; kingdom Metazoa; phylum Arthropoda; class Insecta; order Orthoptera; family Acrididae; genus Schistocerca; species Schistocerca americana. The sequence goes on along the minus strand of NC_060126.1, from coordinate 156,452,624 downwards.
CCGTTGAGGGTAGACAGTGTCGTTGAACCTTGGGACACAAAAGCGACGGAACACGCTTAGGTTTAGTATGTGCAAGTCCGTGACCATCGTCCGCGAGTGAGTCGCCATCATTATGCACAGATCGTCATGTTTGTTACCTCGGTAGCGACCACTGATGGCGTGACACAATACAGCATGGACGATAATCAGTTTCCACGTGTGGATTGGCAGTAATTACGACGCGACGCGACAACTCTGACAACACCACTCCTTTTCACATTCGTCAGTCATCAGCAAAAACACCATGTGAGTTCCTTAACATCACTAGAATAAATTACTGCGGGTAGGACTTGACCCTTATTATACGATAGAGTACATCGGTGTTTAGCTGTACAAAATTGGTTTATTTCCTGTTTCATTGTCAATGAAGCACACTTGTTTATATAGGTTGTGACATGACAATTTCAGAACAATTGTCAGGATAACCTATTACGTTCTGATCAGCAGAAATGACACCGTACAACAATATCAAATTCAAATAGAAGGTTCTCTTCAAGTTTTTTCTTGCATGTAAACAGTGAAGCACTATCTGAGATGGCCAATATTACGTTAAATCATCCGATTCCAGGTTCTAAGCTGGGTACTATTTAGGATGACAATGAAGTCTACGGTGGATGCTTGGCTTTTGTGACAAGATACGCAAAAGACTACTCAAGGTTGCTCGTGTTCACAGAGGACACAAGCTGGTGATCCAACTTTATGCCTCTGCCAGCGGCATTTACCTTTAGGTGCGACGTGGTGTCGGCCGCATGGCTGCTCTGGCCCTCTGAAAATCCTATAAAAAGCTAATCAAAATCCTTACTGATTTTATTAGCTGAAACTGCCCTATATTACTTGTTAGGCGAGAAAACATGCACTCATCCCTAGTCTAGATAGTATGGCGATATACACGTACATAGATGGAGCAGCGTGTATACTTCAGCACCCTCTCAGTTCTCCCAAGAGGTATTAGCTTTGTGGCTGTTTCGTTTCTCCGCTATCGGAGCTCAACAACTCTTCAGCTAGTTCCTAGCTGAATGTCAGCCAAAATAAACGCAGTGTTCACACAAAATTCCTCTTTTGGCATCGTGCAGAGCATGAAGCGCCCTCGTCTACACTTGACGCTGGTTCAGAGGAGAGTCCCCGAAGTTTTCGGTATTCTGTCTTTCGTAACAAACTGCCCCCCCCCCCACCCCACCTGTGCCCTTTCGTGCGCCGGCTGCTGTGGCCGAGCGGTTCAAGGTGCTTCAGTCCGGAAGCGCGCTGCTGCTACGGTCGCAGGTTCAAATCCTGCCTCAGGCTAGGATGTTTGTGATGTCCTTAGGTTAGTTAGGTTTAAGTAGTTCTAAGTCTAGGGGACTCATGACCTCAGATGTTAAGTGCCATAGTACTTGGAGCCATTTGAATTTTTTCCTTTCACGCTTTGCATGAAAGCCTCTTTAGAACAATGTGAGTGTTCCTTTCATCTCATGGAAACTACCCCGCCAATCGCATGGGGTGTACCTTCAAACTGCACCATAATCTCGCCATTCTACTCCTTCCGAGTTTATTTCAATCAGTCGGACATTTTGTGCCTGGTTCTGATCGGACAAAGTTACATTCTTACATCACAAGAGCACCACAGACCTTTCATGTGATCAGTAAGTGCGACTCTCCTTTAACGGCGCCTCAGGCTTGTTTGTATCCATCTGGTAACTCCCCAACGTAATTTTCTAAGGAATTTCCCCGTCGCAGGTACCGCTTGGCCATCTGCCTTGCCACGGGCCACCCTGTTAAAAGCCTTTCGTAGTATGTGGGACATGGCTGCGCAACCCAAGTCTGTTCCAAACTCAACTGTCTCATCCAGCAGTTTTTTCACCTTTTCCTCATTGATATGCAGGATTTGGGTTCGGTGTGTTAATGCCGTCGATCCAGTGTCATACCTTCTTGCATTAAATACAGTACATTTTGACAGGCAATTCTGCTCACTATCACTGCAGTATCTCTTGTGACATATCAATATACTCGTTATGTCGTATAAAATCTCATGTAAGGTGCGAAATTAACATTCATTCAAGCTGCCACTGTGTTTAATTTATAGTGGGTCAATCAACGGTAGAGAAACTGGTTGAAAGTGCAAAATTGTCCTCAACTGCTGAATGTAGAAGTTGTTATATATTTATATAGACCAACTCCCTATTTTAATTTGGCATTGTCAAAACAGATGTTCTTTCAGTCTCTCTTTGTTTTTCCACTGCAATTGATTTGCTATATACTACAGATCTGAGTGTAAATCTAATGTTTTTCCAGATTTTAACATGTTTTTTACTAGTTTTCTGACTTAATATAAAATTATTTAAATAATATGAAGCCTTCTCCGTCTATTCTATGTTTGTCAATACTTTAATTTTAAATTTAAACAAATTACAGAACCTCTTTCAATTTATAGATGGTATTTGACTTTAATGAAAATTTGTACCACTAATGATTTTTTCATTTGAGATTGATTTTTATTTGACATCAAGACTCGTGTTAAATGATGATGGAGATGTATTGAAGTTGAGGAAAGCTTCATTTAAAATTACCCTCCCCTTTTTCAAAACTTATGTCTTATAGTCAACTGCAATTTCTATGATTATTAGTACCTTCTATGGCAATTATAATTCAAGAAAGTTTCATCACTTAAAATAACTTCTCAAATTATCTTACATTTATAAACACCATTTCCAGAACTTTAAAAACCCAATTCCATTAATTTTTTTATTCACAAACATACTTATATCCCCCCAAAAGCTTAAACATACATTACAACTTTACAGAAGTAATAAAATATTCATTGACCTTTACAAAATTATTAAATTCCTAATCCTACTAATTACCCTGTAAACATAAAACCATCAACAAATTAAAAACCCTTTTTTGTACGTAACATATATGTCAACAAACACATCACATACTAGAATCCTGGCAGGCTAATCGGCAGATATCAGCAAAAACACCCTGTGATTGTGTTAGCATCACTAGAATAAATTACTGGGGGTAGTAGGAGTGGACCCTTATTCTATGACAGAGCACATCGGTGTTTAGCGGTACAAAATTGGTTTATTTCCAGTTTTATTGTCAATGAAGTACACTGGTTTACATAGGCTGTGACATGTCAATTTCAGGACAATTGGCGGGTTAACCTATTACGTTCTGATTAGCAGAAATGACACTGCACAACAACATCAAATCTAAATAGAAGGTTCTCTACAAGTTTTTTCTTACATCTAAACAGTGAAGCACTATCTGAGTTGACCAATATTACGTCAAATCATCCGATTCCAGATTCTAAGCTCAGTACTACTTAGGAAGACAATCAAGTCTACAGTGGATGCTTAGCTTTTGTGACAAGATATGCAAAAGACTACTCAAGGTTGCCGGTGTTCACAGTGGACACAAGCTGGTGATCCAACAATTTTAGGCCTCTGCCAGCGGCATTTACCTTTAGGTGCGACGTGGTGTCGGCTGCATGGCTGCTCTCGCCCTCTGAAAATCCTATAAAAAGCTAATCAAAATCCTTACTGATTTTATCAGCTGAAACTGCCCTATGTTACTTGTTAGGCGGCGCCGCCCGCTCGCTGTGGCCGAGCGGTTCTAGGCGCTTCAGTCCGAAACCGCGCTGCTGCTACGGTCGCAGGTTCGAATCCTACCTCGTGCATGGTTGTGTGTGATGTCCTTAGTTTAGTTTGGTTTAAGTAGTTCAAAGTCTACAGGCTGATGTCCTCAGATGTTAAGTCCCATAGTGCTTGGAGCCATTTGAATTTTTTGCTTTCATGCTTTGCATCACAGCCTTTTTAGAACAATGTGAGCGTTCCTTTCATATCAAGGAAACTATCGCGCCAATTGTATAGGGTGTACCTTCAAACTGGGCCATAATCTCGCCATTCTACTCCTTCCGAGTTTATTTCAATCAATAGGACATTTTGTGCCCTCTTCTGATCGGTAAAAGTTACATGCGTACATCACAAGAGCACCACGGACCTTTCATGTGATCAGTAAGTGTGACTCTCCTTTAACGGCGCTTCAGGCTTGTTTGTAATCATCTGGTAACTCCCCAACGTAATTTTCTAAGGAATTTCTCCGTCGCAGGTAGCGCTTGGCCGTCTGCCTTGCCGCGGGTCACCCTGTTAAAGCCTTTCGAAGTACATGGGACGTGTCTGCGCAACCCAAGTCTGTTCCAGCACTGTTTTTCACCTTTTGCTCATTGACATGCAGGATTTGGGTTCGGTGTGTTAATACAGTAGATCCAGTGACATACCATTTTGCATTACATACAGAACATTTTGATAGGCCAATCTGCTCACTATCACTGCAGTATCTCATGTGATATATCAATATACTCGGTATGACGTATAAAATCTCATGAAAGCTGCGAAATTAACATTCATTCAAGCTGCCACTTTACATATCTGCCTCCTTTTGTGTTTAATTTATACTGTGCCAAACAGTAGTTGAGAAATTGATTGAAAGTGCAAAATTGTTCTCAGCTGCTGAATGTAGCAATTGCTATATACTTATATTGACCAACTCTCTATTTTAATTTGGCATAGTCAAAACAGCTGTTCTTTCAGTCTCTCTTTTTGTTTTTCCACCGCAAATTATTTACTATATACTACAGAATTGATTGTGAATCCAATGTTTTTCCAGAATTTAACATGGTTTTTACTAGTTTTCTGACTTAATATAAAATTATTTAAATAATATGAAGCTCTTTCCGTCTATTCTATATTTGTCTACACTTTAATTTTAAATTTAAACAAATCAGAGCTCCTTTTCAATTTATATACTGCTTTTTATATCTGACTTTAATGCAAATTTGTACCACTCATAATTTTTTAATTTGAGACCTATTTTTATTTGACATCAAGACTTGTATTAAATGATGACAGAGATATATTGAAGTTGAGGAAACCTTCGTTTAAGATTACCCTTCCCTTTTTCTATAGTTATGTCTTATTCAGTTTCTATGGCAATTATAATTCAAAAAGTTGCATCCCTTAAAATAACTTCTCAAATTTTTTGTATATAAGCTATATATCAACAAAGACATTACATACTAGAATCTTAGCATCCTAAGAAAATGTCAACATTTGGTTTTCTTAACCTAGTTATATTGTCAAAATATGAAATACAAAAAAAACATCATTTATTTGTATGATTAAAAAAAACTCAAAAGTATTGTTAGCAAAAATCCGTTTTTTACATTAATTTCTTCAAAAATTAAGTATTTTTAAACAATAACGAACTCTGTGTGTCCATAATTTTTTTTCTCAGTTTAACCAGATACATGTTATTCTGTCACAGATGGTCTTTACTCATATATCTTCAATGTAGTCCATTGAGTTCGTCATTCTCGTGTTCATGCACCTCGACTTGTCTTCTCTGAGCATGGAATTACAGTCGGCAGAGAGAAAAATAGCAGAAAGTTTGAGTGTATTGTGAATGTTTGGTTGCCTTCGTTCCATTCCGCATGTACCCATTGGGAAATTATATTGGAGATCTAAAAACTTATATTCTTCGTCAATTCTCGAATCTTTAGGCCAATCCATCGTTGGTTAATTCGTCTGCCATTTCCTGTATGAATAGTCGTTTCTCATCTCTCGGTGTGACATTTGATAGTGTTGCAATTTTCCATAAGGAATATACTGGACATTTTTATTGCTAGAACACTTACAATGGACTTTTTGTTGGTAGGTAGATGCAATAGGTCTTGTATAGGAAGGGATCTAGAAAGTTTTCTTGATTTCTTCTGGTCCAGGTCTTCTTTCTTCCTAATCTTCTGCATTGAATCTTCTTTTGTTGCTGAATATTAGTACCTTCTCACTTTTGTCTGCGTTCTTCTCTGGACTGGGAATTGGGATTTAAGACCTGCTAACCTCGCTATTGTATAATCCATTCTTATAGTATTTTCTTTCAAATCGTTGTGTATTCTTTACTGTATCAAGTTGTTCTTGAGGATAAAAATGGACATCCTTCCATCGTTCTCTTGCTTACTCCCATGAGTGTTCAGGGAATGTTCCGCAATTGCTGGATTACATATGATACGACGATAATTTCAGGCGTTCCGTATCTTGGGTTACAGAAACGTGCCTCTTGCCTCTTCTTCTTCCGGTGAATTCAAACATTTGTTTGTCATTGATGTACCATGTTCGGCCCCATTCCGCTTTGGTGGACATATCTCCTAATGCTGCTCTAAACAGTTTGCAGCGGAAGTGGTAAGTATCTATCACTTTAGCAAAACTGGTGTTATGAAGATCGCATATGACTTCCACATGAATAAAGACTGCGCCATATCACATGTCGACTCTGTCCAAGTTTCGTCGTAGATCCATTGCTTCTTCAAACGCATTTACTTTCGTCGTCTTGAAAACTGACATACCACGCACACACACTCAGTGTTCCTTCCTCTCATGCCTAACCGCTCTACTCAGTTCTGCCATCGATCTGACTGTGATGACGGTGCATTGTTCTTGATGACTTCGTGTATAATGCAACATTGTGCACACCTTTGTCCACCTTACACCCCAAAATTTCTCTCATTTACATATTATTACCACGTATCTAAGTTTTTGTGTTGCACTACCAATAGTTATCAAATCAAAATGATGATGAAAATGCCCTTCTCCCTTAAGAAACATTACAAACTTTGCAAATACTAAACTACTGAGAGACGTTGCAAAAAGTCTGTATTAAAAACTATACATAAGTTTCTCGTTATTAAAACTATTCATAACTTTACATCTATTGTAATGGATAAACTTCTTTTATCCCCATTCTATACACTTTTTCTTTTTTCTTTTCACTATTAGTATAAAAGTAATGGTCTCCTCCTCTTCATCATGATGGGTAGTAAGAGGAAAATTGATGTTGATGAAGGTTAGTCTATTAGTATGTCCACTTCTTTTTTTCTAACTACTGGTACATCATACTATATAAACTCGGCAACTTGACTCTGACTCTGGAGTCTTTTTCTCTGCAGTCTATTCTTTTCGGCATAAGCTGTAACAGAACTTCGAAATATAATATATCTCTACTTCTTGTCTCCCTTTTAAAAACTTTCTTCACTGTCCAATTCCATTGTTCTAGAGTTTGTACTTTTATTAGATATAGTTATCCCTATCTCCCTCTTATAAACAGTAAACTTCTATATTACTTTCTCCTTCTAACTTACTCTTCCTTATTGAAATCTTCCCTGTGTTAAATTCATGTCCCTCTATCTACATACTTCAAAGAAATAACATGTTGCTTGTTTTCCTTAATAATTAAATTATCTCTCTCAATCCTTATCTCCTAACAACCTTTTACATCCATTTCTCAAACATCTCCTTTTAACATCAACTTGTGGTAACTTCCACAAATCATAAATACTTCTCATGTTCCCAAACATATCTCCTCAACAAAATGTTCACTGTCCATGATGGAACAAACCACGAATATATTTTCTTCTTACGCAATATTTCATACACATATTTTCTTGGCTGCCTTTCATCCACAAAAAAAATCAACTTTTTCTACTTTACCCTACATTTTAAGACAGAATGTACTACTCTTTCGCCAAACTATTCACATGCTAATCTCTGTCTTTCTCTTTTCTTTCTACTCATTCCCCATAACACATTTCCTCTTCAGAATGATTGGTTACATACCTTAGGATACATACAGGTTACAACAGCAAGGCAAACAATGGTGATATTAATAGTTGCCTATAGCACACAGGCCTTACAAAATTGTCGGGAGTAGCACACAGTGAAACGTCCCCTTTGAACAATTTTACATGACTGTGCTTAAACTGACATAAAATATTTTGTTAGCGCAACGCAATCTGACTTTCAAAATTCCCTACAAAAGAATGGCCCTGACTAACATTAAACTATACCTTTCACAATTCACTTACCTCACAAAAATCTTCGCTGCTCAAGCCACTGCAATACAGCGAGCGCCACTACTGCCAGCTAAATAAAAGATTCAAACTATGGAAGGCACTAACTACTGATAGGGATAGTTAGCAAATGAAAGATATTAATAGAGAACAAACAATGTATTTACCTTGGTATCATCATATATAAATATAGCAGTTCATGACAAATTTCAAAACTCCGCCATCTCTCTCCCCACATCCACCACTGCTGGCGGCTGACCTCCAACTGCGCAACGCTACGCGCTGTTAACATCCAGCTGCCCCTCTACAATGGCAGACAACAATGCAAACTAGCCACAGACTGCACACAGCACAGCCAGTGATTTCATTTTCATACAGAGAGCGCCACGTGGCGGCGGCGTTACCAATATAAGAACCTAAACAGCCTACTTACATAAGAACCTAAACAGCCTACTTACATAAAGAAAACATAAACAGCCTACTTACAACAGGCGTCCAAGAAATATGGCATTATAAATGTTAAGTGTCTCCATCATTTATAATGTCATCTCTCTTGGACGCCTATGTGATACTTACGACAATTATGTAAGGCCTGTGTTATAGGCAACTATTAATATCACCATTGTTTGCCTTGATGTAACCTGTATGTGTCCTAATGTATGTAACTAAATTTACATGTATACATGTTATATAAGTGGAATCCAAGCCCACTTTAATAGTGTTTTCTGTCCTCCCTAGATCCGAGGATGGCGGCTTTAGTTTCGCCGAATAAAAAGAATTCCTGCGATCTTGGTCACCAGTTTATTGTTTTACAAGCATCTAGATCGCTCCCACGAGCACAATGTGCTCCCTATACAATAGTAACTCATTACGGCCCCGTCCACAATCGTAATCGAAACCTGCCTTCCAGAATACTATATATTTATGCAAAGCATGCAGTGAACAAAGATAATAAAAGACAAAAAAATACAAAGGGTACGCATTTTAATTTATACTTGTTACAAATTCACGTTCAACAGGAAATAATTTTCTCTTACGTCGACACGTGTTTTGAGACATTTCTATGAAAATAAAATTTATGCATAATTACGCTGAAAATAATTATTTTATAGATAAAGAACGGTAAACTAAAAACAAATGCGCTTACCTGCATAAGTTCCACCACAGAATGGTACAAACAAACCAACAGCTAAATCGTAACCTACGATCAGTGCAGAGAGCCGGGGCGCGGACTGAAGCAAATACGATCCACGCAATAAACAGAACATAGCTAGACGGCGCCTTTAGTTAGAACACGCTAGGCGTGGAGTCGGCCACCTGCCGTTCCCAGAACTACCAAGCCTTGAAGGGCGCAGGCACTGAACATGTTAACAGAACTCTTTAAAATTTTTCAGTGAGGAACCGAAATACGAAACACTGTAGGTAGGCTGTTTAGATTTTTATGTTGGTAACGCCACGTAGCGCTCTGTATGAAAGTCGCTGACCTGGACTCATTGTTGGAATATTCGCTTGTGTAGTGCTGGGCAGTTGGATGTGAACACCGTGTAGCTTTGGGCAGGTGGATGTGAAGTGGTTCATGGACTTGCTATATTATCCGCAAGACTTCGATAGTGATTGTGCACCCGCACAGTAGCAATGGATGGCTGCTAGCCATCTCTACAAGGACTACAGGGAGTTTGCAGCTTTGATGGCCCACCAATACCATCATCTATACAAGGACTACAGTGGGTCAGCACCTTTGATGGCCCACCAATACCATTATCTCTACAAGGACTACAGTGGGCCTGCACCTTTGGTGGTCCACCAATACCATTATCTCTACAAGAAGTACTGTGGGTCTGCTCTGTGATGACCTGTCTGACAATTTTCTTCAAAACTTAGACTGACTCTGCTGTGGGTTTGCTCTGTTGTGCCCCTTACCTGTCTGCATGTCAAGAGTCAGCACTGTATTTCAGTTGGAAGGACAACACTACATCTTCAAGATTGCATGGAAATCCACTACTTCCGTCTGCGTTTTCTTTTACTGCTCAGACTTTTTTGCATAAAACTGCAATTACTACTGTGATGAATGATCAGGACTGTCAAAATTGACTGTGAGGACAATTTTTGCTTTTGACCAACAGTGTATCAATAAGTGTGTGAATTTGATATATTTGTTATCGTTAATATAGAAAGATTTGCAAATAAGTATTGGCCACTGCCCAAAACAATTTGTAAAATTTTTTGTGGGGAGCATGGGGGCTATGTAAGTAAGCTGTTTAGGTTTTCATGTTGATAACGCCACGTAGCGCTCTGCATGAAAATCGCTGGCTGCGCTGTGTGCAGTCTGTGGCTAGTTGGACTCATTGTTGGAATATTCACTAGTGTAGCGTTGGGCAGTTGGATGTGAACAGCCCGTAGCGGTGGGCAGTTGGAGGTGAGCGGCCAGCAGTGGTGGATGTGGGGATATATATATATATATATATATATATATATATATATATATATATATATATATATATATATACAATTTTTTTCAACACTATTAAGGTAAATACATTGTTTGTTCTCTATAAAACTCTTTCATTTGCTAACTATGTGCCTATCAGTAGTTAGTGCCTTCAGTAATTGGAATCTTTTATCTAGCTGGCAGTACTGGCGCTCGCTGTATTGCAGTAGTTCGAGTAACGAAGATTTTTGTGAGGCAAGTGATTCATGAAAGGTATAGGTTATTGTTAGTCAGGGCCATTCTTTGGTAGGGATTATTGAAAGTCAGATTGCGTTGCGCTAAAATACTGTGTGTCAGTTTAGTGATGATCAGAATAAGTAAAGAGAGAACTGTCTGAGTACATTCAGTTTTGCTCAGCTGTTTGAAAATCAAATAACGTAAGAGTTTTTCCAGCACTGTCATTCCTAATTTTTCAAAGGGGACGTTTCAACACTTCTTCACTCCATTATGTGGTGAGATATCATTCCTCTTCCTGTAAACATAAGTAAATATATTCTTCATTTATTAATTTAAAGAGATTCACTTCAGTTGTACTAATTACTTATTCAAATCCCGTCTTAAGGTGTCTAAAATAACTGTGAGTAAACAAAAGAAACACCGTCCGAACAGGCCTTGAAGAACCAACGGTTCCGACCGGCCGAGTGTTGTCGACAATCCTAAGGCGTCACCGAATGAGGATACAGCGGAACATGTGGATAGCACACCGCTCTCCTTGTCGTTTTAAGTTTTCGTGATCAGTGCCGTTCCTTCTGAGTCAAGTAGCTGCTCAATTGGCCTCACAAGGGCTGAGTGCACCCCGCTTGCCAATAACACTCGCCAGACCCGGACGGTGAGCCATCCAAGTGCTAGCCGAGCCCGACAGTGCTTAACGTTTGCGATCTGACGGGAACCGGTGTTACCAAGGCGGCAAGGGCGTTGGTTAAAATTATTGTATTTGATACGGCATGACATGCAGTCGGCGCCAGTCAGTGTTGCCGTCGGGCAGATGCACAGTATGAACACCAACCACGGCTAGTGAAGGGTCCCGTCCGTTAACTCTCCACCAGTTAGCTTCAGCCATCATTGGTTTTCAGTTATGCATTGTTGTATCAAAAACAGTATTGCAGCTAAGAAGACACTGGTCATCTGCACGAACACTACTGCTACAATATAAAACAAAGTAAGTGAATGTTACTCTACTGCTTCCCTAGGTTCAGTCTAACTGTCATGTGCGTAATTTTAGGCGTATCGAAACTAATTACAGTTAATTTGCTTTTAACCTAGAATATTTACCTACGTTGGTACGATTAGCTGGTCGTACACACCTTAGCTGTAGCTGTAAGTAAGAGGTCGTATTCAACAAGACAAAATAGGATCATATCTGTGGTGTGCCGTTACAGTAAGACTGTTTATTTCCAGACTCGGTTTAAGAAGAGAAAGATGCATCATTAAGAGGAACTCTGGCTTCTCTGTCAAGTAGGATCTGTGCACGATACAACTAAAGACCATATACAGTCAAAACCTGTAGCCAGTTAGTAGCTATATTTGGAACACGTCTCATAGCCGTTGAGTTGTGACACGAAAAACGAGCGTCACTGCTTCGACGCATTCCTACACCGTTACAACGGCCATTAGTACACTATCTTCCAATCGGCGATTACGGAAGGCTGCCCTGTCCCGAGTCCATAGCCTTCTGTGTCCGCCGACGTATCGCACTCTTGCTATACGAGTGACACAACTCAGAACGTCAGGTTTTCCTTAAATCAAGAACACCGTTTTTGGCAGTAACGAAATATTGTTAAGACACACAAATTTGTAAGCTCTAAGGAGAATGGACGTAAGACCAGGATCAAAAGGTGTCTTAGTAACTTCTAGCACTGGTACCAAAGGACTGTTCTTTATTGTAGTTATGCCAGTTTTAATGCCTTTATCAGACATATTGCTGTTGATTATTTACAGCTCTGACACTCTTCTAGAATAAAATGTTCACATGCTCCATTTGTACTTTTTAACAATGTTTTCTTTGTAATCAAGTCGCACATTGTGTAGGACAGATTTTGAGTAATCGGTTTTTGGTGTCCAATGCTGTAAACGCACAACTAACAAAAAAAAAAATGTTCAAATGGCTCTGAGTACTATGGGACTTAACATTTGTGGTCTTCAGTCCCCTAGAACTTAGAACTACTTAAACCTAACTAAGCTAAGGACATCACACACATCCATGCCCGAGGCAGGATTCGAACCTGCGACCGTAGCGGTCACGCGGTTCCAGACTGAAGCGCCGAGAACCGCACAGCCACACCGGCAGGCAACTAACAAAACCTTTCGTAAACTCAGAATTATAAGTCATGTGACAGTACTATTAACCATTATACAAGTCTAACAGTTTTCAGTCACTAAAATGATGGAATCATGACGAACAGTTCAAATATTCAACTAATACTGAGAACGTTTTTACGATAAGAGTTACGATAATCCTTTAGAATGATATGTTTATCGAGATCTTGAATATGTTTTTCCTTGGGTTCAGGTAGAGTGAACCGGTTAGAGAAAGCTTCTAACAATCTAGTATCCGATTTATATCTAACAGCGGAAATGTGCATAATATACTGTTTGTGGAACATCCACAACTGTTGCTAAAATTTTTCATGGTGATTAAATCCGCACCAGTTTTACTTGGCTAATCTTTTATTTGGATAAAATAGTTCCCACGACCTGGGTCTCAGGATGCAAAGACCCATCTCAGGCGCTACAAAAAGCAAGGGAAAATGTGAGAGATTCTTCATAAAATTAATTAACATCAAAAGGGCCTATAAAATGTAAACATCAGGTTATAACCTGATTGCGTATGAGAAAGGCGCACCGGCAATTTACAAAATCCAGCGATTTTACCAAGTAACATGAGAGATCCAATGCGGATGACGCATGGAAATGTTCCGTGAGTCAACCAGTGCCGCATAGGGTAAACAGGGCCTAATCGAAATACCGTGAATATAACAACAAATAAGGAAACACTGCCAGCCTAATGTAACCTATGAACCAATTGCGAACGACTAGACGTGTGGCGTGGGCTTAAGAAACTAAAGTGAAGGTACGTAAGCCTTAGGAAGCCAATTTGTGAACCTCAAAGGTAGCTTACCACGTAAGTACACAGCCGGTCGCATTATCGTAAAGTCCAGCCAGACCGGTCAACAGACTGCCGCGCGAATCCCAGTGAGACTTCTGTGTACACAAGTACGTCGGAGAACGGCCGCCACCGGAACTTATAACAGGGGCAGGAGGGACCACCGAAGAAATCACAGCTAACAACACGGGTGCACCCTCTCGTTTTGTCCCAAACGGCACCCGCTGCTAATAGCGCTAATAGCACCTACTTATGCATGGCAGCAACTTAGATATGCCCAGTACAGAGCACACAGTAAAAGCAAGACATGCTATGTATAAAGCAATTGTCCAGAAATCAAAATAATATAAAGGAAAACGAAATTGTCAAAAAATAAAATTAATAAAAACATTCTGCACAATATAAAATTAATGAAACCGTAGTGTAACATATAAAAGGGTCCAAACCGAAATGCCATAAATAAAAACGTAACAGTGCAAGATACACAGAGTATGTCATATTAAGTAAGAATGCAAGGCTGTGGATGTAGATAGTGCAACACCTATATACAGTAGCATAGAGCATAAAATCTCCAGTAACGGAGAAGCCAGCGTGACTACTAAACTCCATTCATATTTGTTTCAGTTAGGCCTTGTTTACCCAGCGCGGTACTGGTTCTCAGGAAACCATTTTATGCCCCACCCGCATTGGATCTCGCATGCTACTTGATAAATTTGCTAGTTTTTTACATCACGTATAACCTGATGAGCCATTTTAATATTAATTAATTTTATGAAGACTCTCTCTTAGTCTTTTTTTAGCGCCTGAAGAAGTCATTTACATCATGAAACCCGGGTCGTGTGTACGATTTTAACCGAATAAAGGATTAGTGAAGTACAACTGGTGCGGATTTATTCATCATGAAAAAGTAAAAATGTGACTTCCATCCCATCGAAACTGGTAGCAGCAACTATATTTCATTACAGGGATTCACTATGGATGATAAATTTCTGTGACAATGTAGTTCATAAAGTATTTTATTATGTTCTTCATTTTGATTTTTTCATGGGATCCTTTCCAGTTTAGCAGAACGTCCATCATACGTATTATCCTGCAATATGACAGGCGAACGTCCTGATGACATTATCATGCATGAGAAGGGAACAGAAAAGGATGAGTATATTCTTGAAAAATGACATACCTCAAAATAACCTAATCTACTTCTTCAAAACCAACACAACTGAGAACGCTAGAAAGTAATTCAGCTATAGTGAAGTAATTCAAAATAACAACAATACAACATCGTAAACAATACAATTCACCCCATGATCAAGGGTATCCAGTTTACTAGGAAGATCTATTAGTCATTAAATTAGAAAATGACGGACTTTTTATGACAGAAGTACAGAAATGGAACATTTCAGTTTATTCATTAAAACTGGCAAAACGTAAAATTCCCTGAAATGATTCTACAAAACCGTCATAATCCAAATCATTTAACCGCCCTACGTTTAGTTTGATTGATTAAAGTGACAAAAATAGAAATACAAGGCTGATTTTTTGGGACTTCAAACCAAAAGAAGGACACAACTCAAAATAACACAGTTTTGAACTCCTTAACAACGATTCGTTTGCTATAGAATTCACTCCTAATTAACAGTACAACGCTTTTGTTGTCATGAGCGCGTTCCTGCTCAAAAAATTAAAAGTGACACAACTGCTCTCTGATGACCAAATTGAGCAGTTATGGTGACAAACTTTTGATGATTGATGAACAATCACTTCTTCAGCTCTGTCACATTAACAACCCAATAATGAAGATTTTTTTAGTTGTATCACTTTTGTAGCAAGGGACCAATGTCCTCTGTGTTTCGGATGGTTCTGCATGAAGAATTTTTGAATTTTTTTGCTGTTCGTGAGTTTAATGTGAGAGGGTCATTCTAGTGTGCACTTATCTACGTCTTCGTTAACGGCTGTGTACGAATTAACTTCGGATATCCTAATTTCCAGTACACAGTCCTCATCTTATCGCTGGAACTGCATTTCAACTGAACTGAATCTTACTTTATTATTTGAGAACTTACAATACATGAAAACTATTTGTTGGATCAGGAACTGTAAGATCTGATACAGTTCTAAGTACGTAGTCCACTGAGGCCGCTCCTTAGTGGATGGAACGAGCGAGCTGATACCAAGACATGGTACTCCACATAGTGTGTAAGACAACCGTTGCGATATCGTCCAAATCATTATAAGGAAAAACAAAAACCTGACTGCTATTATGTTGTGCATAACTTCGCAGTGTTTTTGTTTTGCACGTTGGTACTTGCTTGTTATTGGTTTATTTATCGATTGTGATATTTCATTTGTGGTTCAATTTTACAGTCTGAGATTACACATTGTCATTTGGAGACGGCGAGTGGAGCTGTGGACACTATCATATGGAGTGTCAAGTGGAGGAATCTAAACATTTCCGACATATTTTTCTTTTTGAGTTCAGTACAGGGGTGACAGAAACGGAGACAGCGAGAAACAATTGCGCCGTGTATGAGAATAATGTCATTGGGCAGAGGACCGCAAGAAAATGATTTTCTCGCTTTAAGGAGCAGCGTTTTGGCTTTAGTGAGCCTCCACGTTCAGCAAGACCTTCGATGTTTGAAGATCGTTTAAAAGCAGTAATCCACAATGCTCCACGTCAGTGTACTCGAAATTTGCATGAAGTGGGTTCAAATGGTTCAAATCGCTCTGAGCACTATGGGACTTAACTTCTGAGGTCATCAGTCCCCTAGAATTTAGAACTACTTAAACCTAACCAACCTAAGGACATCATACACATCCATGCCCGAGGCAGGATTCGAACCTGCGACCGTAGCGGTCGCGCGGTTCCAGACCGCAGTGCCCAGAACCGCTCGGCCACTCCGGCCGGCCATGAAGTGGAGGCTTGCTAGTAATCAATTGGCTCGTGGACAACACCGACCACATCATTACTGGTGACGAGAAATGGTGTGTTTATGCTAACATAAGGAAAAGAAGGGAATGGTTGAGGCCAACCAAAGCAGCGATTCCCCAAACAAAGAGCTGCACGCATCCACAAAAGATGGTGTAATGCATCTGGTGGAACAACGACGGTGTGATGTACTACTATTCGCTTCCCCGATGTGTACCATCACTGCTGACATGTACTGGCAACAACTGAGACATTTGCCAGACGCAATACAACAACAACGACCAGAAAGGCTAGTAGAAGTGATCCTACGATAACGCCCGCTCGCATTCTGCTAAACTCACAAAAAACACTATACAGGAGTTGGGTTGGGAAGTCATTCGCACCTACCTTATTCACCTTATACAGCGCCGTCAGATTTTCGCCTTTTTCTGCTATCTACCGAACAACCTCCAAGAAACATCCTATCCTGATGAAAATGAGCCCCGAACATGGGTTTAAGAGTTCGTTGCCTCAAAACCACGTGATTTTTACATTCGCTGAATCGAAAAGTTACCCCAGCGTTGGCAGGCTATTATAAACAGTGAAGGATAATGTATTATCGATGTATGACGTCTCTGTTATGTGTGCTCTGTTGTGTTTATCAAACTCATGGAAAAACGAAAAGAACCTATGCACCAAACTAATATATAGCTAGAAGATTTGTGGAATATAATGTGAGGTAGTGTATCCGAGAACCAACAGTATATACGACGGAGAATAAGATCATAGGGCCCAGCGACTGAGGTCTAGAAAACCGTCGTAGCACGTAGCAATAAACCCACAGCACAGTCACTCCAGCATGCAAGAAGCCTGGGGCAAAGAATCAACAAATCAATCTCCCTGGGAACAACAAGCAAATTTTCATCTACCTCGACGACACTGGTGCGTACTGAATCGGATCAGAACTGACCGGAGCATATTTGGAGCACTGCTACAACATTGGGAATGGAATTCCTCCTCTGAATGTGACTGGGGTCAAGAGCAGCAATTGAATGTTCCCGTAGAGCATTGAAATAGACAATGGAAGATCTTCACAACTTGCCTGCAGAAGTTTCTGGTTGGTTGGTTTGTGGGGTTAAAGGCACCAGACTGCTACGGTCATCGGTCCCGCAGAAGTTTCTGATTGGATTAAAACCTGTACTTATAGCTATGAACCCAAAACGAACCTGTGATTGTGTGTAGAGATGTATATATTTATTGTAAACAACTGTCTAATATTTCTCCTGTCATCATGCGATAAATGAATATAATGCAACGAACCTATTGTAGGTTTGAGCCATCTCAGTACTAACTGTAACTCTGGGTCCTGAGGAAAGACTTTCAGTGTGTCTTCTGGTTCCTGTAGTGCGCTTCGTCTACCATGATGTAGTTAGGAAAAAAGTTTCGATCATTGTTTGGACGATAATAGTAATAACTGCGTGTGGCTCAATGACCGAGTGTGTCTTTCAACTGGACGCCACTTCGGCGAATTGTGTGTCCCTGACCTTTCGCAGTTATCCAGCCGGGAAAGGAGTCCTACAGTTTAACGTGAAATTTGATCAAAGTGTCGTTTCTGACGAATCTTAGCATCAGTGGAAGGTGAAGGAGAGGATAAAAGCAGCCTGAAAATTTCCATCATTTGACAGGGATTCGATTTCGTAACCTTTCAGTTTACAGGCATGCACATTACCACCTTTTTTCTATCCGTTTCTTTGACGTTTGTCTTCTCCGTGGTGATCAGTTTTGTGCGGACGTGGCGTGGCGATGCTCGATAGCCTAATTATGAAAACTTCACTCAGGTGCTTTTTAAATTTTTTTTATTTTTGATTAGAGAGAATGACCTGTTCCCTACAGAACACGCTGAGCTACCTTGATGGTTAAAGCATTACCGCAGCAGACATTTGAAAACTATGTACGTTTTCCAACGCTTCTATCTGCTGACGATCCAATAATAATACAAGAAACAGAAGTTAGAGAGGCATTCAAACTATCATACTTCCCACGCTCAATACGTGAATGAAACGGGAAGGATCCCTGGTAACTAGTACAATGGGACATACCCTCTGCCAAGCACCTCATTATGGTTTGCCGAGTATAGATGTAGATGGTAAGAGTGGCAGAATAATATTCTAACACCTTCGCATGTCATTCGGACATTGTCTGTGCAGTTCGAGAGAAAATAACTTCCTACAACGTCATCTATGTTTAAGAGAAAAAAATCATAAAGCGTCGACACACGTAATTCCCCTACAACGTATCTGACCTTGAGATTCGCACCTTCACGAACAACTCTACATATTCATACTCTTTAATACTGTTTTACTCCCAGCCCAGAAAACACGTTGTTCCACCTTATGTAGACAGCCATTGGCTATATTAAATTATTGTGACTTTCAAGATTAGCTGTACCACAGCGCATTACATCACCTTATGTCGTGATGATACATTGTTCTGAACGTCTACTGTCGACCTGACCTCGTTCCCACGGCCACATCTTGTGAGCATGCTGCCGCACAATAATGTATAAAATAATATTGTTATTGTTATTAGGATTTCTTCGTCAGTACGTGTCCTTCGTATTGGATAAAGTTGTGTTTCAAGAGCTTTCTTGCTGTATTTGGTATCGATTTCGCGCAGTGCAGCATAGGGACTCATTTTGTACGTTCTCTGAAGTTTCTTATCAGCACTCTCTCCTGTCCCAAGCAGCTCATTAGTAGATAATTAATCGTTTACTGTTCTCGCTGTGTGTGCTGGCACTTTCCTCATTAGGCAACACAGTTGAGACTCCGAATCTATGTAGGTTCCTTGTTAGAGTAGGTTAATTAAACTTAACAACAAACTAAGATACTACGCAGAGGAACCTCCACGGGAGTCAATAAGACTGATTAACCGTTTCAAAATATTTTACCAGAGGCGGGGATGTAATACTAATTGTGACATGTTTCATCATAAATTTATGTTAAGATAAATCAAATTTTGTAATAAAATAGTCGTTACAGCGTGGAAGCTCTCGGTGCTCTGTACCTATTTGAGGTAGAAATATGGAGTGAAAAGCTTTTGGCCGGGACGAGCGACAATTTGTATAACCATTCGAACCTCTGTCTTACTGTAGCTATGTTGCAGTATATTATGCAAGCTTTGAACGACGAACCGGAGCTGGCGCCCAGGCAAATTGTGCGAATCGATTAATTCCTTTCGCAAAAGGTTTTAACGGGCTAAAATTAATGCACAGATAATGCCATCATTTTTCTGTGCACCGTTCGCATTTTACGTGGAAAAAATACCCTCGTTCGTATTTTACGTGCAAAAACAATCACCGTGAAATATCTCCGTACTGGAATGACCTCATGGTTCAAAGTTCGTCCGCCATCTATCGGACCCTGGTCTAAGATAAGTTTTAACCGTCTAAAAACATCGTCTTTCGTTTGGATTTTTCGTGCAAGAAAACACGTTCCTGTGTGACGTTTTTGACTCAAACCACTTCTATACTTCAGACTTGTACGAATCGGTTCAAACTTTGCACGAAGGTAGATAAGTGGATAAAGTCAAAACGAATTTATTTGCCCAATAATCTTTGTCCATTGTTTAGCTACGATGGTTTAAATTTCAGCTAAATGTAGAACCAAAGATGCATTCCGACGTGAATGTAATGGTCGGAAACTGTTTAAAGTAAATCAGGAAAATAAAGAATGAATTCTTACGATAGAATTGAAAACTCAACTTCAAAAATCTTGCTTCTTTCGGAATTGACCTTTAAAAATACGTTTTTTGTGAGCGTTTTCATTTGTGGGCTACTTCTATGTTTCACGCTTCTGCGAATTGGTTCAAATTTTGTAAGAAGGTAGACAAATACATTTAATTAATGGTCGCCCTGTTTTGTGGAAGCTTTATCCGTTGTCACGATATAAGCAACATAGTTCGAAAGACAGTAAAGAAAAAGCTTATGCGGGATCAGACGTCACCCGAGCCGATAAAGATCTACATTGATTGCCAAACTAGGGCGGTCTAATCTCAAAATTTTAGCAGAGTAAAAGTTGGGAATGAAAATAAGGAGTGCTCCCATCGCAGCACAAAATAGGCGAGTTTGTCCTGGACGGGGTTAGGGATGTAAAAGAAATGAACTAGCATCTCGATTTATTTGGCAGCTTCAAAGACATTAAAATCAAAACATCTTGACATATTCACGCTTCTTTACGAGTAAACCCTACTTCACCGGAGCACTGTGCTCTCTTAGACCCACCTCTGTTGCGTGTATGGTGAGGGGTTAAGAACAAATAGAAACAAATTTATGCGCTTCAAGAGAGTGGTATGCATCTACAATAGGAAGTATCCGAGAGCAGGGGCTGCAACTACAATAGGAAATATCCCAGAGTGGGGATGCATGTATTCTAAACTGTAACGACACGTTGTGTCACACAGCACGACATGATAAATGCCATTTTGAATGGCATACTTATATGTGTGATGTTATACAACATGACACCATGTATCATGTTACTTTACTAGCCACGATGCATTACATTACATGACATGGGTACCAATATCAGGTTGGTGCTTAAGTTTGTAGTGTTTTTGTTTTGCGTATTGGTATTCTGGTTGCTATGGGTTCAATTATCGATTGTTGTTTCTTATTTTCAGTTAACTGTTGCTATTAGAGTTTACATTTTGTCATATTGTCATTTGAGCACCACAAGCATGTCACTTCGTGCAAGAGACCTAGCAACAACAATTTCACACTGTCACTATTATTCTGGCATCTGAAAATACAACAAGCTATCGAATGATCATTGACTCTGTAAGTAACTGTAACCCGTACACGATGAGCATGTACCCTTGGAATACTGATGTAGTGACCCAAGGACTATCTGCCAAATGATAACGCCGTATCTAGGTGTTCCTTGAACTTTACCTTACGTAATCCATCACATAACCAGAAGATTGTGAAGCAATTTCATTTCAAAATAATTTTTGTATTTTCATTTCTTTATCTATTACTTTTTACAGCTTTCATTCGCTATCCACGAGTGTTAGGCGGGCTGATGTAAAAATTTGTTCTCTCCAGAAAAATATATCAGTAGGCTGGGAGTGGAGCAGAGGAATTGCAAATTGGGAAAAACTGGGAGAGGATCTGCAGTTCTGACATTAGCCTGATGACCCAGAGAAATCTTCCGAAAACCTTGATTGGAACCGGAAGACTGGACATAATTTTAATTTATTTTTATGACACTGTTTTCCACTGTCTCAGTCAAAAAAGAATTGTGTGTGTGTGTGTGTGTGTGTGTGTGTGTGCTGGCTGAAAGGTAGGTGCACCAACGGCCAAGAGAGAAAAAAGAAGTTAGCGAAAGACAAAGGTGGTGTTCGAACAGGCCACGCATATTTTCAGTGTCGCATTCTCAAAACAGTAAAAAAGTGCATGTAGAAGCACAGCTGCGAAGACACTACGGTCCAAGAGTCCCATAAAGCGGCGTACCACACTGTCAGTGACTGTTAACAGATTAGAGGCGCGTCTGTAAGTCCGGGCCAACACTCCACGCTCAACATTGCCGCAGTTACAGCGCTCAACGAGGAGGGGAAAGGTGAGTAATTGTTGTAGTGCACACGCACTGTGGATATCACAAAAGATGGTAGAATACCAATATAATTCCAGAAGTAGTGCCGAGCATGGACCAAGAAATCTAAACAGCCAGAAATATGCAACTCAGTTCGGTTCCTCTCCGATTTACAGAGGCACCGGGAATGAGACAGGCAGGACAGTGAAAGATTCTTACACAGTCGGAGCAATCACGCTCACTTGCAAAAGTTCGATCTATCCTTTGAGACAAGTAGTGGGTTTCTGGGAGCCAAAATTCGCATTAGGCCAACAAGCAACAAGGGAGCTTAATTCCGCGGCCAAGAATCACCTAGCATGCCCAACTAGATTGCCACAAGGCAATTTAATCATTTACGGAAGACTTGAGTGAGCTCTACCCTAAGAAAACAGTTGTACACACACGAACTTCCCAGTGCCCAAGGTCAAGATGCCTCGCCACAAATTCGAAGCGCGTGACCCCCTTGACACCGAGAAAGGGGGACGTCACCGCCCATCCCAGCTCACTACTCCCCTCGGCAAAGCCTCATCCTCCTATCGCCACACCACACCACGCCCCCTAGATGAACAGCGCACTCTATGCCGCGGCCGTAAACTCATGCGGGCAATTTGTAAAGCTCCTACCTGTGTTCTACAAGATATCAACTAAGCTGATAGCCGCAGTTGGTTTCTGGTGGACACATGGCTCATTTAGAGCAACCTGCGGGAGTCGATCCCGAAGATTAAATCTCGCAGATAGGGACATGGCCCAAAAATATGAATGACATCGTATAAAAATCGTATTTCATGAACTCTATGCCGACCGCTGTGACCGAATGGTTGTAGTCGCTTCAGTCCGGCACCGCGCTGCTGCTACGGACGCAGGTTCGAATCCTGCCACGGGCATGCATGTGTGTGATGTCCTTAGGTTAGTTAGGTTTAAGTAGTTCTAAGTCTAGGGGACTGATGACCTCAGATGTTAGGTCCCATAGTGCTTAGAGCCATTTGAAGCATTTGAACTCGATTTTTAATTTTCTGTGACGTGCTGATGGTACCTCTTTTGTTTTACCTTTCTGTTACAGTCATTGCCCTAGGTCGGATGAACCAGAGCAAAAGGACACATGCGGTTTCCCAATTCGAGCTCAGGTTCTGCCTCTAATAACCTCATCGTCGATTGTACGTCAAACCCTGATCTTCCTTCTATTTCTTTCTTCCTTAAGCTGCTTTCGTATTTGTGGCATTCGATGATTTGCGAGTCATCATTCCTATACACAAATTGTTGCGACATGGCAGCGTGATGTCCACTTCCACGCTGCTCACATGAGGAGGCGATTTTGGTACGTTCTGTGATTACAAGCTAACTGAGTTAACTATAAGTGGATGCTTACTGATGTTGAAACAAAGCATATATGAACAGGAGCTAACTGAATCATTGGACATGTTCTACCAATTGATTTCTTGATGACAAAGAATCGATTCGCGTAATTTATCGATAAATGGAAATATAATGTTATTAAATTTTTCAGTTACTATCGAAAGTCTGCGACCTCTTTCTAACAGCCGTTACATAATTCTATTCTATTGGTCGAATCTCACACTGCTAACAGCAGAATATATGGCAATTGCATTAATACTCCACAACATATAAGACAGATTTATATTAATTAATGAAGAGAACTACCTATAAATGTAACGTAAATTTTATTCGTGTGTACGTATTATTTGATGAAGTACATAATTCAACAATTTCGTCGAATTCCGCGTGCCACCAGACAATAAACTCATTTACTGGAGAAACGAGGCAAATATAATATCCCACACAAGTTTTAGAAAAATCTCGAAAATTTACTACATTTAATATGTAAAAATCTTCACCTCAGGTAAGGGATGCAGCGAGAAAAATTTACCTTCCCAAATTTTAGTATAATATTTAACTCGTTCAATTTTACTTATTTCAATAACACTCACGCACACACACACACACACACACACACACACACACACACACACACACTTTGTGTTTCATAAGTACCTCCCGCAGTGTCATTTCTGAAGGTAGCGATGGCGTAGTAATTGACGGAAAGTCATCGAGTAAAACAGAACTAATTTCTGGCGCTATCCGAGGTAGTGTTGTGGGCCCTTTCCTGTTCCTTATCTATATAAACGATTTGGGAGACAATCTGAGCAGCCGTCTTGGCTTTTTTCGCAGATGACGGTGTCGTTTATCGACTAATAAATTCATCAAAGGATCAAAACAAATTGCAAAACGATTTAGAAAAGATATCTCAATGCTGCGAAAATTGACAGTTGACCCTAAATAACGAAAAGTGTGAAGTCATCCACATGAGTGCTAAAAGAAACTCGTTAAACTTCGGTTACACGATAAATCGGTCTAATCTAAAAGCCGTAATTTCAACTAAATACCTAGGTATTACAATTACGAACAACTTAAATTGGAAGGAACACATAGAAAATATTGGGGGGAAGGCTAACCAAAGACTGCGTTTTATTGACAGGACACTTAGAAAATGTAACAGATCTACTAAGGAGACAGCCTATACTACGCTTGTCCGTTCTCTTTTAGAATACTGCTGCGCGGTGTGGGATTCTTACCAGATAGGACTGACGGAGTTCATCGAAAAAGTTCAAAGAAGGGCAGCACGTTTTGTATTGTCGTCAAATATGGGAGAGAGTGTCACAAAAATGATACAGTATTAGGGCTGGACATCATTAAAAGAAAGGCGTTTTTCTTTGCGACGGAATCCTCTCGCGAAATTTCAATCACCAACTTTCTCCTCTGAATGCGAAAATATTTTGTTGATACCGACCTGCATAGGGAGAAACCATCACCACGATAAAATAAGGGAAATCAGAGCTCGTACGGAAAGATATAGGTGTTCGTTCTTACCGCACGCTATACGAGATTGGAATAGTAGAGAATTGTGAAGGTGGTTCCATGAACCCTCTGCCAGGCACTTAAATGTGATTTGCTAAGTATCCATGTAGATGTAGATGTTAACTGTTTTTAATTCTTATAACGTGAGGCAATACTGACCCTAAGACATGTCATAGAAGAGGGAGTGAAGAAAAGTAAATCTACTTTTGTACATTTTGTAGACTTAGAAAAAACATATGACAATCGTAACTGAAGGCAGCAGGGACAAAATACAGGGAGTGAAAGGCTATTTATAGCTCGTACCGAAACGAGACTGCAGTTATAAGAGTTGAAGGACGTGGAAGGCGAATCAGTGGTTGAGAAAAGAGCGAGACAGGATCGTAGCCAATCCCCGATGTTATTCAGTCTGTACAATCAGCGAGCTGTATATGTAAAGGAAAACAAGGAGACTTTCGGAAAGGGAACTAAGTTCGAGAAGAAGTAACAAAACCTTTGAAGTTTGCCCAAGACATTGCAGTTTCGACAGAGAGGGCAAAGGCCTTGGAAGAGCGACTGAATGGAATGGACAGCGTCTTGAGAGGTTATAAGATGAACAAAAGTAAAACAAGGTTAATGGAATGTAGTAAATTTAAGTGTTAGAAAGTATTTCCTGAAGGCATTCGTTTGGTGGGTAGCCTTCCACAGAAGTGAAATGTTGACAAGAAACTGTTGTAATAAGAGAATAGTACTTTTGAAATGTGGTGCTATGGAAGAGTGATAAAAAGTGGATGGATAGGTCCAACAGCTGATGAGAGGCTATTGAATCGAACTGAGGAAAAAAGAAATTTTGCGGCACAACTTGAATAACAGAAAGAATCGGTTAACTGGACACATGCTAATGCATCAAGGAATCGTCAATTCGGTAACGGAAGGATATATGGCGTGGGCGGGGGAAGCGGGGGGGGGGGGGGGGGGGGAGTAAAATTGCAATAGACGAATGCAATAGGAGTTAAATCTTGTTGCCAGTGCGATTTCAAGGACCCCGTTTGTTTTCTTACATTCTCTTTACTCTCACTATCACAATAATCGTGTTTTCTAGTTTTTTCTGCAATGAAGGATATAATTTGCGTCATTGTTATCAACGTCTTTTTTTAAGCTAGGCTCGACTTTCGCACGCGCTCCTGTTAGCCATTATCATTCGTCCTGTGAACAATAAATATTTCATATGAATGCAATGGTCAGTAATTTGGTATTCTCTCTTCTACAGTATTCTACATAACGTGTGCTACTGTAACCGGTGTCGCTAAGGAATTATCGATAGCTGAATTAGTGTGGTTTGGAGGAGCTACTGTCATTCACCACAACAAAATTTTCTTCTTCTAAGATTTCTGTGAACGATGACGGACTGCCTCATTATGTTTGCAACTCGATAATGAACGTTGTGAATGTGATACCCCTAGGATCAAACAGTCTTCTGATTCACGTAAATGAAATCCTTGTTGCATTTTCGACTAGTTCTTTCTAAGAAGATACTTATGTAACTATTCTAACTTCTATCATTATTATAAAACCACAGACACTGAATTTATCTGAAGTTGTGGAAAGCCATGGGTTTCAAGTAGATCCATCTTTTATGAAGGGCGCGTGTCCTTCATAACTGTCTATTCTGGTGTAACCAGACAGACAAAACGATACTCCTGTCATAAGCTAGGTTTCTTTGATTCCATAAAGTGATCCGTTATAGTCGTTGAGACATTTTGATAATCTCTATTAAAATAGATTTAATTGATATATGCCACAGAATAATTTTAACCCCTCTGTTCGGGGTTAAGAAGTGAGGTTTTCTTAAGACCATTTACAGTTATTGATCCAAAGGCATGATGTGACGGCATAGATCTCTTCCCCGGAAAATCTTGCAGCTGTCAAGACGTTTTGGGATATCGGTACTGTACGTAGGAAACTATCGATGCTTGATTGTACATGTACCGTAACACAGATTCAGTGGAATATAGCTGTACCCAGAGCTTTACTCATGGCTATACTGCTAAATAAAAATTTATCTGTGAAACAAATGAATGGTAGCCGTCCTTGGTTGTTCGTGCACGGCTACGTGACTGAGCGTAAAGAAAATGTTTGTGTCATGGTAACGCTCTGCGATTTAATAGAAAAGCGTTGGATAGTGACCAAGTAAACTAACGAAGCTCAGCCTAAGAGCACAGCTGTATTGGATACGAAGTCAATACACGAACCTCGATAGTGGAACATTCATCCGTATATTGTACTCCTGGACACAAAATGTTGAAACAAAAAGGTGAGACTCTCCCTAGACTGGCGCTGATATTTGTAAGTGCAACACATTCTCTTTTGTGCTTTGACTGTTCTAACACAAATTACAGTTTCTCAACAGTTCTAGAACTGGTATGCATTAAGAACCCTATCTCGTATCGGGTATCTTTTGATACTGTGTTTTGTGTGAATTTTTTGCAGATGAATATTCTGTCCGATTCACGTGTTAGGCTGTGGTGAGCAGAACAATGTTTTTCATTCATCAAATAACACAGGATATTACGTAATGTCGCATTGTTGATACAGCTTGGATGATGTTCAGCGCAGCCAAAGATGCATGTGGCGCACTGCAAAGCTGTTCACCTTTGAAGAGGTAGGTCTAGCTATAACTTCTTGCCGGCCGGAGTGGCCGAGCGGTTCTAGGCGCTACAGTCTGGAACCGCGCGACCGCTACGGTCGCAGGTTCGAATCCTGCATCGCGCATGGATGTGTGTGATGTCCTTAGGTTAGTTAGGTTTAAGTAGTTCTAAGTTCTAGGGGATTGATGACCTCAGCAGTTAAGTCCCATAGTGCTCAGAGCCATTTGAACCATTATAATGAGGCGGTAAATGTGCATTTCAATTACAGATGTGCGTCTTAACTTCCTCGATGTTGTTGGAACACAATTATTGCTTATAATTTCACGCCTTACTAAACAAAATCTGTAGGAACAGTCAGCAGATTCCGTATTCTATTCTTTTTCTCTTAACGTTCAGGGGTGTTAATCTTCAGAAATATCACAAACAATTCTCAATAACACTCAGTAATAAATATTCATACGTTAAGACACATCTTGTTAAATACAAGAACCTTCGTTAAGATGTTCAAGTAATAAGCAACTAATACTACCTATAGATTTCAAAAGTCGAGATGCGAAGTCGTACAAGTAAACTTATCTATTTAACTAAAAAGTGTGGGTAACCGGCATGTATAATTCTAGTAATTAGAATGATCATTTATATACAATGATTTATTTATATAAAGGTTTTTAACATGGCTGTCAATCAGCGACTGTTGTATAATACAAAATTTTGAAAAACACAACCCTGAGTCGCGAACACAATTAATTTGTAACCTACGTTTCGCTGTCACAAGGGACACCTTCTTCGGACAAAATTAAAACTAAATGTTACAGCATAACGTACCAAAAAATACGAAAGCTGCGGTCATACCTGACAGCGTCAGATAGAATTAAAATAAAATGCAACAGAGGTGCAAGCCACTAGGGGCTGCCATGTGTCATCTGCTACAGTCAACACAAAAATGAAACATGTGACTTGTGCGCCACGGCAACTTCACAATACCGCCAACTGGTGGCTAATTGGTAAAACAAGCTATTTTATAAACATCTCTCGTAACTGCAGAGAGGGAAATAAACAAACACGTGAACGGTGTACATGAAGTAATTGCAATATCGGGATACTGCATGATGTAAAATACAACTAATGAATGACTGGCTGTAGTACAAAAATTCCAGAATAAAAGCATAAAGAAGACATTTGCGAAATAATCCATTAAATGACATTACAGCTTGCTGTAATAGATACGTTATAAAAACCAAAAAAGTATTTTTTTTAAATTTACGTATATGAGCCGTAAAAACAGAAAGAGAAGGTATCTCTGAATCTACAAGAAGTAGATGGTACGTCACAGTGTTAGATCTCGTCGAGCAGAGGCTTTATACCATTGAAACAACTTCCGCGCAACTGCACCTGCTTGTGTTGACTGTAGCAGAGTACACATGGCAGCCCCTAGTGGCTTGCACCTCTGTTGCATTTTATTTTAATTCTATCTGACGCTGTCAGGTATGACCGCAGCTTTCATATTTTTTGGTACGTTATGCGGTAACATTTAGTTTTAATTTTGTCCGGAGAAGGTGTCCCTTGTGACACCGAAACCTAGGTTACAAATTTATTGTGTTCGCGACTGAGGGCTGTGTTTTTCAAAATTTTGTAGTATAGAACTAGTTGTCAGTCTCAAGCATCGTGCTAACAGAAGAATGAGAATAATCGAACCCACTGATTTAGTAAGAGGGACAGAGGATGTGGTATGTTGCACTTATGGAGAAGGTGTAATAGACCGGTATGGGCCTAAACTGGTTGATGAAACCTCTTAAAGGTCGCACGTAGTCTATTAAATGTTTAGCTCAGTGATAAAAACAGGTACGTGAAATCCATCTTTGTGTTGTTCATTTGTCTACTACGAAGAATAGATATTAAAAACAACGAGATAAACCGTAACTGACAGTATCATACGTACAGCAAGAACAGTCGACAACGTCAATGCGGTTATAGCTAAAAATTTTAATCGATCATTGTAGAGTACAACTTTACAAGATAAATACAAAACTATCTTCAATCGTCGTCATGCAGGCACCTGACGGTAGCTCAGCCTAAGTATGGATGTGGGAACGCTCCGGGGAAACCTGCAAAGGAAAGACGAAAATTATTGGCAGAAGTGAAATGAAACATTTACACGGCGAATCATTATTTGTCTTCTTTTAAGCAAATCTGTGATGGCTAGCTCAAAAATCTAATACCCACTTGATGGTAAAAATCTTTATTTAGCAATTTCGCTCCAAGCTTACGTCGAAATTGCAAATTCTTGTTCTGATACATTTAATATCTATTTCATAGTAGGGCAGGAACGGCGATATGGAAAGCTCAGATCTAGAGCGTTCGAGACTAAAAATAATTCGTGATTACGTACTGTCTATTGCACTCTCTTAACATATCAGGAACTTTAAGTGGGAACATGGCTCAACAAACATTAATCTTAGTGAACTGTGGGTACTCTTTTCTAATGAGTTCTAAAACTGAAAACTGCGTGTATAATTGATAGACGTCCCGAATTGATACCTGGATGTCACACATCATGTCTCTCTGCCACCGTATTTATAAATATAAATATAAGACTACCTTGCTCATGTGTGAACTGTATATTTTCGTACTAATTGTTTTTGTAAAATAGTGTATTGCCTACTGGGCACAAAGCAAGCATGGTACACAGGAAATACAATGCAGCTTGTTACGTTATGCGTCGGAGGGATTTTTGTCTGGCCAGTTTTGTGACTGTGAAGTTCAGGAGGGTATTTGTGCTAATATCAGCGACAGTAAGTCGACCGTATGGAAAACTTTTCAGAGTGTGATCTATTAGTTAATCCAAATTTCGGCACAAAAGTGGCGATATTGACCTCCAGTCTATTCAACCATAAAACGTGGATCATTGCACATTGTTTTGTGTTTTCTGTAATTAATGTGAAGTTATTAAAAGTGGTAAAAACAACAGATTTTTCTGTAGTTTATGCCATTGCGGACATGCAATTTATAAGAATAATTTTCATTATAAATAATATTTAGCATTTAAAAAAAAGGTCTGGGCAGTGCCACCAACTTAAAAACAGCGGGCAATTCCAAAAGACATTCAGACTCTTGCGTGGGAGAATGCAATGAAAAAATCAGTATTGCAAAACTCGAATCTAGAACAATGGAAGACAGCTGTTAGCTAAATGCTCTCTGTGTCAGGAACGGAACTGTAAGGCGGAAATGGAAAACACTAGGAAAATACGTACGCTCTGCGGGAAAATGGAATTAAGAACGAAAACAGCATATTGATAGCCGAAGGCGACAGGTTCATTGGTTCTGTAGGCAAATTACATTTGAAATTCGATGGTTATAGCTAGAGAACGGATAGTAGAGTCACCAAAAGACTGCCTAAGAAAATCAGTTCGAAGAAGGTTCTTATAATTAACTGGACGAAAGTCACAAAAAGTTGACAAGAAACGAAAAGCACACAATATATTTTGTTACCTGTGGAATGTTAGTAACTATGCATGGACACGTGGAGAGACGTCAAACAGAAAATTTGCAACAAATGCTTATGAAACGAGTGAAGCAACTGTGTGAATTCTTGGAGAATTTTGGAAGGGTGAGAAAGCGAAAGTCGTCAAGCATACTAACAAATTAAAATTCCCTTTGTTTCAATGGGCAAAACAATTGAAGAATGAAGACTAGATACAAACCTTCAAAAGCATGTTCAAATTACCACACTTAACTTATTTAAGAAACTACAGTTTTTCGAACAAATGTCCTAAGCATCCAGCAGATGGTTAAGCTATTTCAGTGATTCAGATAAATGATAAATATTTCATTTGTGGTATAGCTGGTGAAAGAGGTCTGTCTCGCTTTTAAAGCGACTCACAGCTTAGCAATTGGTGTGACGTGTTTTGCACCTACCGTATGGCCAGCCGCCCCACGGCCAACCTCCGAAGCCAAAACCAAAAGTGTTTGCCGTCACCAGGGATTCTTCTCTCGCGACGCGAGCGCCACCAACGGCGGCCACGGCCACGGTCACCACCATCGCCATCAGGACTGCCAACTGTACAAAATCACGTGTCATTCAAGCGTACTTTATCTGCGTCCATTCTTTTTTCTTTAAGTGTCTACATGCTGAAATATGTCTGCGTTAGTACATTGCTAAACGTCACACACACACACACACACACACACACAATCACGCTAGCTGCCACCCTCACTACAAGGTGTTTCAAAATAAATATACGAGTTTTATGGTTTCGTTGCATTTATTACATCCACTTAAAGTTATAAATAATTAATCGAATAAAAGAGCAACTGAAACAGCTTTTATTACAGGTGTTCAATGTGAGCGCCATTCGTCACACATCGAGTCGATAGGTGTGGTCTTCCCAAACCTTGATCAGTGCGTCTTGAGTAATTGTTGCAACAATGCTGTTTCTAAAATCGGGTAGATAAACTGCTAGCTGAGGCACGTACACATGATCCATTATGAAAGGCCAAAGGTAAAAATCGCATGGCATCAGATCGTGTGTGACCGTGGAGGCCCTGAAAAACAAGTTCTGTCATTCGGCCCCTTGTGGACAGTCCAGCGGTTTCATATACCGCTGTTTAACCAATCATTACAGTTTTACGCCAGTGAGGGGGCACACTATCTTGCTGCCAAATAAAATTCTGTGGCTTATCTTCTTCTTAGTTAGGAAAGAAGCATAGTTCTAGCACGTCAAGATAAGAAACACCAGCTACAGTTGCTTCACGGAAAATGAAAGGTCCATAAACTTCCCGCCGAAATAAGGCACAAAAAACCTTCAATTTACAGGAGTCTCAGTGCAGCTGTACCATGCCGTGGGGATTTGTTGAGCCCCAGATGCACACATTATGTGTGTTCACGTTTCCACAAAGGTGAAATGTTGATTCATCACTGAAGACGACACGATCTAGAAAAATTGTCATCGTCATGCAACAACGTTTTATTTGCACAGTCGGCACATAATCCGTAATTGGTGGACCGGTCATTTGTACTCGGGTGATCCATGCGAAAAATTTTTCGACGTGGTTATGGCCTCACGACGGGAATTGACTTTGAACGCTGAATCGTAGTTGGAGCTGGACACATGGGACATTCTATTTCGAAAATCATTAGGGAATTCTCCTTAAAAGTCTCAAAACAGACGTCACTGGTACTTCTAATTCACGACTAGCCTTCCCAACTGATTTCTTAGGGCTGCGCTTTAAAGACTCTCACTCGTTCAACACGTTCTTCAATCCTGTTCGTCGTTCCGTACACTTCCCTTTGCTTACAGATATAAAAACAAAACTGTTTGAGTTACTCTTTCACTTGATATATTTTTTATAATTGTTAGTTGAATGTAATGACAGTTACAAAGCTTTAAAACACCTATACTCGTTCTGAAACACCTTGTACTTTAGAAGATTCACATTGATACGTAAAACGTTAGTTCTGTTACATATTTCGACAATACACATTCGTATTGGGTATCATGTGCACGTCCCATATGGGTCCAGGTGAACGATTTTGAAAGTTTACATCAAATAAGCGTAGACAATACAATATTAACGCAATTTAACAGATAATAAATCATTAATTACAGCAAGTTAGTGAAAAAATAAAACGTCATCAGCTCGCAGATTGGTTTGAACAACGAAGTGTTTTACTACACATGGTCCTGTTGGAAATGGTATGCCATTGCCTTCACCAGGCCTCTGAACTGACCTACCCAGACATTTACAGCAGACCTACAACGGACTCCGAACCACAGTGCAACTGGGTATATATCGATCAGCAAACATTGTCAGAGGTGAAGGAAGTGATAAGTAACAGATAAAAATTCTGTGACTGACGTGTGATCGAACCCGAGACCTTCAAAACCATAGTGTGACAACCACACAGCCACCGATTCACAATACGGCAAATAACACAATGCTATTTTACAGGTAATGAGATTTTATCCCCACGATGTACTAAGTAGTAAAATGGTGGTAACTAATTCATCGACAGCTAATAAAAGAATTCGCTTTGTTTATGAACGCAGTTGCTCACATTAAATTACTGTTTGATACTTACACTGAGGTGACAAAATGTCATGGGATAGCGATGTGTATGTATACAGATGACGGAAATATCGCGTACACAAGGTATAAAAACCGAGCGAGGTGGCGCAGTGGTTAGCACACTGGACTCGCATTCGGGAGGACGACGGTTCAATCCCGTCTCCAGCCATCCTGATTTAGGTTTTCCGTGATTTCCCTAAATCGTTTCAGGCAAATGTCGGGATGGTTCCTTTGAAAGGGCACGGCCGATTTCCTTCCCAATCCTTCCCTAACTCGAGCTTGCGCTCCGTCTCTACTGACCTCGTTGTCGACGGGACGTTAAACACTAACAACAACCAACAACAACCACAAGGTATAAAAGTGCAGTGCAATGTTGGAGCTGTCATTTGTACTCAGGTGATTCATCTGAACAGGTTTCCGACGTGATTATGGTCGCCCTGCTGGAATTAACAGACTTCGAACGCGGAATCGTAGTTGGAGGTAGACGCTTCGAACATTCTATTTTGGAAATTGTTAAGGAATTCAGTATTGCGAGATCCATAGAGTCAAGAGTGTGCCGAAAATATCAAATTTCTCACCACTGACAACGCAGTGGCCGATGACCTTCACTTAACGACCAAGAGCAGCGGCGTTTGCGTACAGTTGTCAGTGCTAACAGACAAGCAACACTGCGTAAAATAGCTTCAGAAATTGATGTTGGACGTAGGACGAACGTATCGGTTATGTCAGTGTGACGAAATCTGGCGGTAATGGTCCACAGTAGCAAACGACGCACTCGGGTGCCTTTAATAGCAGCATCGACATTGCCTGCAGTGCCTCTCCTGGGGCCGGCCGGAGTGGCCGAGCGGTTAAAGGCGGTACAGTCTGGAACCGCACGACCTCTACGGTCGCAGGTTCGAATCCTGCCTCGGGCATGGATGTGTGTGATGTCCTTAGGTTAGTTAGGTTTAAGTACTTCTAAGTTCTAGGGGACTTATGACCACAGCAGTTGAGTCCTATAGTGCTCAGAGCCATTTGAACCATTTTTGAACCTCTCCTGGGTTCGTGACTGTATCGGTTAGACCCTAGATCTCTGGAAAACGATGACCTGGTCAGATGTGTCCCGATTTCAGCTGGTAAGAGCTGATGGTAGGATTCGAGTGCTTCGCAGACCCCACGAAGCAATGGACTCAAGTTGCCAAACAAAGCACTGTGCGAGCTGGGCGGTAGCTCCATAATGGTGTGGGCTGTGTTTGCATGGAATGGACTGTGTCCTCTGGTCATGCTGAACCGCGCATTGACTGGAAATGGTTATGTTCGGCTGCATGGAGTCCATTTGCTGTCATTCATGGACTTCATGTTCTCAAACAACGAAGAAGTTTTTGTGGATGACAACGCACCATGTCCCCGGGCTACAATTGATCGCGATTGGTTTGTAGAACGTTTCGGACAATTTGAGCGAATTATTTGACTACCCAGATTGCCCATCGAACATTTATGGGACATAATCGAGAGGTTAGTTCGTGCGCAAAATCCTGCACCCGCTACTCTTCCGCAATTGTGGATGGCTACAGAGGCAGCATGGCTCAATACATCTACAAGGGACTTGCCCCGTCGAGTTGATGCACTAAGCCACGAGAAAGCTGTTCCCACACGATGTTAGGAGGTACCTCATGACTTTTGTCACCTCAGCGTACACTGTCGTTTACGTAATTAATAAACAATTGGACCCGTGTTGTGGCTGTTATTCTTCGCTGCATGCAACCGTAATGATGCGTTAATCATCCAGTAGTACCAAAATGAGGTCACACAGTAAGGTGTAACTCTACATCTGTCTGTCGATTTCATATCTGAGAAGTAGGCTAGTTTATTTCAATGGTTTTCTATGTTGTGAATGTCGGTGTTACGAGATGACTACAACATCTTTATAAAATAACCAGTTCATAGAGCTGTGACACGATGAAAGAACTTGCGGTCTATTTAAAAAACAAAGAAAGCCATGCTGCGAAATGTAAAACGAATCTTTGTTACCGGCAGTTCGGCAAAAGTCACATCGATATAAATAACCTGAAATAAACTGGCCTCGTGTTGATACCAGTCAAAGCCCTAGTTATTTCAACAAAAGTAGGTCTTCATTAGTTTGTGTTTTGCGGAATATAAATCACTTTATTTGGTTTACTTGTAACACAGCAGTATGCTTTTCGTAACATAGTTTACCCGCTTGTTGTTTGTTTCACAGTAGCAAGACAATATGTTTGTTTTTAGTGGCTACAAGTTTTTCTCTGGCGGAAGGAACATCCGTTACGGTCATGCTCCAGAATAAAAATCTTATTTTCTAGAATAATTTGAATTAATGAAGCAGCTGAGATAATCCGGCCGTTTGTTAATGACATTTTCGTGGGCCTCGAATGTTTCGTGTCTTACGCGGAATGGAGTGCGAATATGTGCAGGACATTACATAAATTTCATATCGTGGTTGCTTCCCGTCAAAACAATAGTGAGGCGAAAATCCAATCTGTCGAGAGGGCATTGATCATATAAATGCAACGAACACTATATTTTATATTGTTGTTTTTTACTGCTACTGTGACACACAACTCTCTCTCTCTCTCTCTTTCACACACACACACACACGCACCAAACACAGTTATTATTAATATTGAAGGTCTAAAACGTTACTATATGACATAAAAAACAACATCGTGAAGGAAGCTGGAGAGCTACCTCTTCAATGCAGTACAAATGGTTCAAATGGCTCTAAGCACTATGGGACTTAAAATCTGAGGTCATCAGTCCCCTAGACTTAGAACTACTTAAACCTAACTGACCTATGGACATCACACACATCGATGCCATAGGCAGGATACGTACCTGCGACCGTAATAGTAGTGCGGTTCTGGACTGAAGCGCCTAGAACCGCTCGGTCACAGCGGCCGGCAATGCAATATATTAAACAGCAAAGAGGCTTGTATTTTGTGGTGAATTTGTTGCATTTTCCTGTGACATTTATAACGTAATTATTATACTCCCATAGGTCTGCACAGTAATTCACTCCACATGCACATCTAAATTTTTTCACAAACTGTTCAGTACGTCCAATTCACAAGTGGACAAGTAGCATGGAGTGTGGTTAATGCTCGTAACTGTCGTATCTACCGAAATTTTGAAACAATTATACCTTTCTTTAAATGGGGCAATGTACTCATTCAATACAAATTTCCGAAGAAAAGGCTATGAATGAGAGGTCCTAGCCTGCCTCCACAGGGGTTTCGCCCCTTTACATGACGTTTACTTACGACTGAAAACGCGAACTGCAAAGAGACGTCAAGCAACGCCTTCAATAACAAATATTCGTACTTAATTGTGATACACTATGCTATCGGTCCCTGTGGGTTCCTCCATTATCAGGTGTAATATACTCCTAACATTATTTTTATTACTTTTGCGTGAGATGAAGCTATGAAAATCTGTTTCCTTTCTACGCGAGGTTAATACATATTTTTTTAAAAATTTTGAACCAGGAAATAAATGATAATGAACAAGGTTGAGAAGCGTACCAGAGAAGCTGAGTTCAACGTTCCTTCTTGTCAAAAATAAAAATGTTCCCTTTTATGAGATTTTTATTTTCATAACTAATTGTTCTGGTATAAAGTATAACGGGAGATAGAATTGTGTCTTCCGCTATAAACTTTTCTCCTCACTACTTCCCTTCTTTCTGATGCTCTTTGTGGACTATCTTTCCCTCCCGTTTGTTGTATTTACTATTCTGTTTGCTATCTTTTCCGTCTCTTTTAGTGAACATTGTTTTACGTATTTCTTTCTCTCCTGATATCAGTTTAGTATTTTTTGGTACTGAAGTACATATTTCAGACTGCTACGCTTGCTGTTGTCATTATTGTTATATTACTGTTACACTTTCATCCCACCTAATTATATGTTTCATTGTTTGTTTTACAACAGTGATGTCTTCTTCGATGTACTTTTGCCAGATAAATGACAACAGAAACAAATAAAATTTTCTAAAAAAATTCACTTTATAACTTACCATAACTGCACGGGCTGCCATGATCCAAACGTGTTGCTGTCTTCTGAGAGCTGTTTGAGACTATGAGCCTCCTGCCTGGACAATCACCTTATATACATGCCACATCTGGTCACGACCAACTTTCGGCGTCTAACTCTTAATTACACTGTCGTTTCCGCGAGTGTCTAACAGTAGATTTTCGCGCGTATTCGAGACCTACCTGTCTGCAAGACAGCAAACACACACCTTAATTACCACTACTGCTATTGACTTGTAGCGCACATTCAGCTATTTTACAGGACGGAGAATTTACTATTGTTTTGTAATTTAATTCTGGATCGATTGCAAAGTTGTTATGCGTCGAATATTAAAAATTATGGTTCATTATGGATAGAACTAGATATTTGTCACGTTCGTGTTCGCTGGATAGAAATTCAGTGATGGAGATCTGATTTTGTAAAAGACAATTATTTTTGCTATTTTGTGCTCTTAAAATGCAGCAAGTTTTGTGTTCTATTCATTCGTCTAGGTGACCATTGTGTGCCTCATGTTACCAAGACGATGGTACTACGCCTTTGATATTTTGTATCGGGGTGATATTCCCTGCATTCTGCCGTATTTTAAATTGAAATACTGAACGCTTGACGGCTGCACTTTTTTATTGTTGAACTAAATTATGAAATAAGTTTGTATCCTTGAGGATGTGGCTGTAGCGCCGCGAAACTAATTGAATCATTAATAAATATTTATCATGCAGCTGTAGCGGTCTTTTTTGTTATGATGCGTTTCGATACAGCTGTAATGTATTCAACAGATACTCATGATTTAACGATATGCGAGCTTATTTTAACAACAAAAGCTTTGATATACTACAGCTGAACACAGAATGTCGTTTTTCTTTAAATTTTCACACGAGATGTTTCTAAGGCACCCTGGTAGTCACTGTTCTCGTATTGTTCTGAATGTTGACTGCGGCTATCATCTATTTAGAAACAAGGACAGAAGGATGTTTAAGGTTTACCTTTGTGTCAATGACGAAGTATTCAGATATTTATCAGTTCTTCGAAGAGGTCAGTTCAGATTTCTCAAATGGTTCAAATGGCTCTGAGCACTATGGGACTTAACATCTGAGGTCATAAATCCCCTAGACTTAGAACTACTTAAACCTAACTAACCTAAGGACATCACACACATCCATGCCCGAGAAAGGATTCGAATCTGTGACTATAGCGGTCGCGCGGTTCCAGACTGAAGCGCCTAGAACCGCTCGGCCACACTGGCCGGCTCCAGATTTCTCCTCATGTAATTTAGAAAAACTATGGAGAACGTAAATAGAATGAGGTGACGCATGTTTCAACTTCACTACTCCGAAATCGTATTGCACTGCCTACATTATATTGTATAAGAATGAGAGACATAACATTGGCATCGGATTACTTAGATATGTAGCATGAACCGAAGTCACGACGGTGAGACCAGATTTTATAATTACGTTGTAGATTGTACAAACAGTTAAGGAATCCAAAGCAAAGTTTGAAGAAGGAATTAAAGGTCAGGTACAAGAAATAAACGCTTCGAGGTTTGCCGATGATGGTGTAATTCTGTCAGAGACAATAAAGTGCTTAGCAGTTGAACGGAATAAACAGTGTGTATACCGAACGATAGAAGATGAATATCAACTAAAGGAAAACATGGGTAAGGGAATGTAGTCAATAAAATCAGGTGATCCTGAGGGAATTACATAACGAGATAAATCGTTATAGGTAGTAGATGAGGTTTGATATTTGGGCAGTAAAATTATTGATGATAGCTTAAATAGAAAGGATGTAAAATTGGTGTATGGCAAGGAAGTGTTCTTTCACCCCCAAAGTTCAATCTATACGTCGAATAAGCAATGACGGAATTAAAATCAAGCTTAAACAGTGGGATTAAAATTCCGTTCGAGAAATATAAATGATCAGAATCGCTGACATTGTTATGCTCCATGAAAAGACTAAAGCATTACAGGGCATGTTGAATGGAATGGACAAATCAATAAGCACATAATATGGATTGGGAGAAAATCGAAGAAAGGCGTAAGTGATGAGAAATAGTAGGAATGAGACTGTTGATAATCTTAACATTTAATAGGTGACAACAAAGCAGACGAAATTGAGGAGCACTGCTACCTTGGAATCGAAATAACACATGACGGACGAAGCGAGGAGGACATAAAAGGCAGACTAGCTCAGGCAAAGAGATTCCTCCAGGCCAACAGACGTCTGCTAGTATCAAAACATTGGCCTTAATCTGAAGAAGATTTTTTTGAAAATGTGCATCTGGAACACAGCGTTGTACGGTAGTGAATCGTGAACTATGATAAAACCTGAAAAGATTCGAAGCCTTTGAGATGTAGTGCTTATAAGGATGATGAAAAGTAGATAGACTTATAAGATAAGGAATGAGGAGGTCGTCCGCAGAATTGGCTAAGACTGAAACGCTGACACGAAGAAGGTACAAGATGGTAGAACATTTTTTAAAACGTGAGGGAGTAACTTCTATGGTAATAGAGTGTGCTGTAGAGGGGAAGATTGAGATTGGAATATATCCAACAAAGAATTGAGAATTCCGGGTGCAAATGCTGCTTTGAAACGAAGAGATTGGCCCAAGAAATCAATTCGTGGCGGACTGCATCAGTAGATGGATGAGTTACTAGCTTTCGGTGTACAAGACGTTACATTTGTTTTTGTTGATGCCTATTCTCACATATCTTACTACCTACCTGTCATGGGCTATAACACATCTGAATTTCTGCTAGAAAAATTTCCCAACCCCTTTCCCAGAGCAAAATGTTTACTTTTGGCTGTTGTGAGCGTTTCTAATCGTGTTTTGCCTTACTTGTTAAACAGAAATAGGTTTCTGCTCCTTCTAACGTTATTCGTTACACATTAGTGACAAACTGTGATCGCAGAACATTATCTGTACAGTCACCGAATCGAAATTTACCGGCTTATCCCCAGAAGTGGGCAGTCTCATCAACTACTCACCATTAGAGTTGCATGCAGCGAGGAATAAAGCCACAAAATGGGTTCAGTTTATTACTAACCACGTAAGCGACATAATAAACTGAGGTGACAAAAATCATTGGATACCTCCTAATATCGCGTAGGACCTCCTTTTGCCGCCGGCCGGAGTGGCCGAGCGGTTCTAGGCACTACAGTCTGAAACCGCGCGACCGCTGCGGTCGCAGGTTCGAATCCTGCCTTCGGCATGGATGTGTGTGATGTCCTTAGGTTAGTTAGATTTAAGTAGGTCTAAGTCTAGGGGACTGATGACCTCATAAGTTAAGTCCCATAGTGCTCAGAGCCATTTGAGCTATTTCTGAACCTGCTTTTGCCGGACGTAGTGCAGTAGCTCGAGATGGCATGAACTCAACAAGTCGTTGGAAATCCCCTGCAAAAATAATGAGCCGTCCATAATTGTGAAAGTGTTGCAGGTACAGGATTTTTTGTACGAATGGATCTCTCGATTATGTCCCATAAATGTTCGATGGGATTCGTATGAGTCGCTCAAATTGTCTAGAACTATCTACAAACCAATCGCGAACAACTGTGGCCTAGCGACATGGAGCATTGTCATCCATGAAAACTCCATCGGCTTTTGGAAACATGAAGTCCAAGAATGGCTGCAAATGGTCCCTAAGTAGTCGAACATAACCATTTCCAGCCAATGATTGGTTCCGTTAAACCAGAGGACCCCATTAATT
Organism: Schistocerca americana; assembly: GCF_021461395.2. Lineage (NCBI taxonomy): Eukaryota > Metazoa > Arthropoda > Insecta > Orthoptera > Acrididae > Schistocerca > Schistocerca americana. The sequence goes on along the minus strand of NC_060126.1, from coordinate 156,411,271 downwards.
CCATGTAAACACAGCCCACGCCACTATGGAGCCATCACCAGCTTGCACAGTGCCTTGTTAACAATTTTTACCTATTGTTTCGTGGGGTCTGCCTGCGACTCACTCGAACGCTACCATCAGCTCTTAGCAGCTGAAATCGATACTCACCCGACCGGCCACGGTTTTCTAGTAGTCTACGGTCCAACCGATGTGGTCACGAGCTCATGAGAGGCGCCGTAGGCGATTTCGTGCTGTTAGCAAAAGCACTCGCGTCTGTCGTCTGCTGCCACAGCCCATCAACGCCAAATTTAGCAAAATCTAGTGTGGCACATCCCACATAAATTTCAGCGGTTATTTCACGCAATGTTTCTTGTCTGTTAGCACTGACTACTCAACGCAAAAGCCGCTGCTCTCGGTCGTTAAGTGAAGGCCGTCGGTCGTAGTGAGGTAATGCCTCAGATTTGGTGGTCTAGGCACACTCTTGACATTGTCGACGTCGGAATATTGAATTCATTAACGATTTACAAAATCGAATGTCCTATGTCTATAGCTCCAACTGGCAATACCCCTTCAAAGCCTGTTAATTCCCGCCGTACGGCCGTGAAACACCTGAGTATAAATGACAGCTCTGCTAATGTACTGCCCTTTTATACCTTTTATACGCAATACTACCACCACCCACCTGTATATGTGCATATCGCTATCCCATGACTTTTGTCATTGCTGCGAACAAATCAATAGAAAATACAACATTGCTCGTTAGATCTTTTATGTGTATTGTGGAGAATAATAATTGTACCACATTCCCTTGTACTATACCGGCATAAACATCTGTTTCTAAAGATTTCTCTCTAATTTCCAGAATGAGATTTTCACTCTGAAGCGGAGTGTGTGCTGATATGAAACTTCCTGACAGATTAAAACTGTGTGCCGGACCGAGACTCGAACTCGAGACCTTTGCCATTCGCGGGAAAGTGCTCTGCCATCAGAGTTACCCAAGCGCGACTCATGTCCCGTCCTCACAGCTTCACTTCCGCCAGTACATCGTTTCCTACTTTCCAAACTTCACAGAAGCTCTCCTGCGAACCTTGCAGAACTAGCACTCCTGGAAGAAAGGATATTGCGGAGACATGGCTGAGCCACAGCCTGGGGAATGTTTCCAGAATGAGATTTTCACTCTGCAGCGGAGTGTGCGCTGATATGAAACTTCCTGGCAGATTAACACTGTGTGCCGGACCGAGAGTCGAACTCGGGACCTTTGCCTTTCGCGAGCAAGTTCTCTACCAACTGAGCTACCCAAGCACGACTCACGGCCCGTCCTCACAGCTTTACTTCTGCCAGTACCTCGTCTCCTACCTTCCAAACTTTCCAGAAGCTCTCCTGCGAAGCGCACACTCTGCTGAAGGCTGTGGCTAAGCCATGTCTCCGAAATATCCTTTCTTTCAGGAGTGTTAGTTCTGCAAGGTTGGGTAGCTCAGATGGCAGAGCACTTGCCCGCGAAAGGCAAAGGTCCGGAGTTCGAGTCTCGGTCCGGCACATAGTTTTAATCTGCCACAAAGTTTCATTTTTCTCTGTTTGCTAGAAACTCTTCAAGCCATAACACTGCCCGACGATGCGAGGCGGGACTCATTGGCTCTGTCTCATTAAGGGCTGGAGGGGATGTCTCAAACCATTTCGATAGAGGTATATTTCGTCAATTAGCCACCTACATTCTTCCTAGTGATACAGCTCGAGGTCTGGGAACGGCCTATTAGCCACCATCGGTTGACTGCTTGGTGCGGCAATTGCCAAGCCCCGCGGTGCCATTGCAACGGGAGACTGCCGGCCCAATATTAGCAGCGTCCAAATGAAACTGGTCGACGCTGCCCATTGTGTGAACAACAGCCAACACCTTCATGGTGATCTCGCAACGGCCACAATCCAAACCCATATCCAAACTTAGCTCATTCAATGACAAAAAAGTGGAGTAATTAAATCGAAGGCTGGGTTGTGCTTATATAAGAGCTATTCCAGGAGCAATGTCGCTGCCTCAAGAGCGGATGTGCCTAAACCTGACACCAAAATACCTGAATTACTACTTTAGGTCACTGGTCCAAGCAATTAAATACAAAATCAAGTGTAGAAATAAGCATCTTTTTACTTTATATGGCAAACAGCTTATCGATCATACGCTTATTCTATGAGCCTCTTCCATTTCTTTCTGTCCAATGCACTGTTGGTCCATTTTCAGTCGATGTTCGTCCCAGATGTGTTCTGTCGGATTGTTATCTTGCCACCCAGTACTATATCTTTCTCTTCCTCTCTTTCCATCTACTGCTCTGCAGCAGCCTATTCTAGGTGATGTCGCGCGTCATTCTAGCTATGTGACCAGCCCACCTCAGCCTTTCTTTAGCACTTCGATTATGTTGTGGTTTCTGTACAGCTCCCGTAGCTCTTCATTTTTTTGTATCCTCCATTCCATGTTATTTTCCTCAATGACAAGTCAAAAATTTTTCTTTCTGTTTTCTTTTGAATATCAACGGTTTTTCTTCATCCTTTTCTCTAAATGCTATTATTATTATTATTATTATTATTATTGTTATGTGTGATTAGACTCTGTCGGATCACGCAAAGCTTCTTGATTCTTTTTCCTTTCTTTCCACACTGCTCTTATTTTTTCTGCATGGGTTCTCTTCCTTTCCCTGTCCATTTTGTTCCTGCTTTCTTCGGAGCTTCGTTCTCCGACTTAACTTCCCATCTGTCAACTTTCTGCTTAAATACTTTTCGGTCGAAAATATCTGACTAATTTAACTGAGCTTTTTGTAGGTCCTTTTTGACCTCTCATATCCAGGGTACAGTTTTAAGTCCTTCTATGTCTTTAAGAATTTTGTGTGTAAGTCTTGTTTTGAGAAGCCTAGAGACCTGCCCATACAATTTTAATCGCTTCTTTCTAATGTCTGCTCCAAGGTTGGACAATTTCTCAGTTCTTTGACGGGATTGTAGTCTATAGCCCTCTTCTGTTTTCTTTGGCTCTAGTATCTTTTTGATGATTTTATGTTCTTCCTTCAAAAAATTTGTAGATCACCTTTTATGTGGACTATCCGGGTTTCACTAGCACACAGGACTTCAGGGTTTAATACTGTATTATATTGCCTAATTTTAGTGGTTTTGGACAAGCATTTTTTATTGTGCACTTTGTAGGTTTTTCCATAGGCTTTCTTTAGTTTTTGGAGGGGAATGTTTTGTGCTATTTTCTCTCGCTCCGTAGGTTCAAGGACTTCATTTAAGTATTTAAAACATGGAACTCTATTGAGATGACCGTATTTTTTAGTCAAATTTTAAGTGTCAGTTTTTGGGGCGAAGAACTCAGACTTTAGGAAAGCTATTTGCAGGCCAACTTTTCTCTGCCCATTTTTAAGGACTTCAATCTGTTCGAGTGCCGTTATCTCATCATCCACTAGTATGGCTAAGTCGTCAGGAAAATCTAAACACAAAATTTCTATGTAATCCTTGACTCGCCCCATCTGTATACGTTTCCAGCAGTTTTTATTCTTCAGTTCCTTCTCCCATTCGTGGTTGAATAGGTTGAATAGAAGAGGAGGCAGACCATCACCTATCCGGACACCGTGGGTTTTTCACCCATGAATTTCACCTTGGAGGTAGGATCGGTCAACGTTTCTAAATATTAGTACTTAAAAAATGTTCAAATGTGTGTGAAATCTTATGGGACATAACTGCTAAGGTCATCAGTCCCTAAGCTTACACACTACTTAACCTAAATTATCCTAAGGACAAACACACACATCCATGCCCGAGGGAGGACTCGAACCTCCGCCGGGATCAGCCGCACAGTCATGCCTGCAGCGCCCTAGACCGCTTGGCTAATCCCGCGCGGCATTAGTTCTTACATCCGTAAAATGTAGTTAATGACACAAGGGAATTTTGATGTTAGTGCTAACTGATTTTATTTTTCTTCTTCTTCTTCTTCTTCTTCTTCTTCAGTGCAGTATTCACCTAATGGGAGGTGGGAAAATGCCTAACAAATAAATACAGGCTCGGCGGCACACTGATTTTCGTCGTGAATTAGGGGCTGACGCATACCCTCGTCCCAGAAGCGGCTCTTTAACATGCACAGTTAATTGGGCGGGTGCTTTTCCTTAAGATATTATTACAACTAAGAAGTTACCTGCTATTAGTTGAGGAACAATGTGTTTATCACTTCTGTTGTCTTTATTAAGAAGACTCCCTGACTAATTGAAGCACCCAAGTCTCTTAAAAGTGAATACATCTACAGTCTAAGTTGCATCACTTCGGATTGTCTCAATTGTGACCAGATATTCTGCCTTTACTTCATTCACAGATAATCTTGGTTTCCCTCCTATTGCCGGCCGAAGTGGCCGTGCGGTTAAAGGCGCTGCAGTCTGGCACCGCAAGACCGCTACGGTCGCAGGTTCGAATCCTGCCTCGGGCATGGATGTTTGTGATGTCCTTAGGTTAGTTAGGTTTAACTAGTTCTAAGTTCTAGGGGACTAATGACCTCAGAAGTTGAGTCCCATAGTGCTCAGAGCCATTTGAACCATTTTTTTCCCTCCTATTTTGTTATAACTTTGCATCACTACTACACGCGCCAGAAAGGTATCCCTTCCATGTTAAATCCTGCCTAATCGTCTATTATGGGGTGTCTAGGAAACGTACGTTCTCGGATCGCAACAACGTATTAATGAGTTGTATTACAAATGGAAAAGATTACAATACTTAACTTTGTGTTACACAGAATAGTAGCAAGTAAAGGGTGACACGCAAAATAAGCAAGGTTCTGTAGTACAAACAATCCTAATACAAGCGAAGTAATAGAGTTGACGGTTCTATTTAGGTCGCTAGTTATGAAGCTTCTCTTCGACTGGTCGTGACTAGTCGCGTGCGGCGCTTATACCTGTGTCTTCTTCGCATAGGGGCCGCTGCTGTCGCGTTGTCCTCCTGGAGAGGGGTCGGTCAGTGTGCAAATGGCTGACGTCTTGTCACAGCCCTCTCTGCTGTATCGTTCCCGACTGGCGTGCCGGCGTTTGACTTAATGTCGTAACGTTCCAGAAATCAAGAAACAAGGTTTGAACCTGGGCTCCGTCGTATGCAGTTATCTGGATGTCATGGCCAAACAGAGAGAGAGAGGAGTTGCACATTTCTACACTCCTGGAAATTGAAATAAGAACACCGTGAATTCATTGTCCCAGGAAGGGGAAACTTTATTGACACATTCCTGGGGTCAGATACATCACATGATCACACTGACAGAACCACAGGCACATAGACACAGGCAACAGAGCATGCACAATGTCGGCACTAGTGCAGTGTATATCCACCTTTCGCAGCAATGCAGGCTGCTATTCTCTCATGGAGACGATCGTAGAGATGCTGGATGTAGTCCTGTGGAACGGCTTGCCATGCCATTTCCACCTGGCGCCTCAGCTGGACCAGCGTTCGTGCTGGACGTGCAGACCGCGTGAGACGACGCTTCATCCAGTCCCATACATGCTCAATGGGGGACAGATCCGGAGATCTTGCTGGCCAGGGTAGTTGACTTACACCTTCTAGAGCACGTTGGGTGGCACGGGATACATGCGGACGTGCATTGTCCTGTTGGAACAGCAAGTTCCCTTGCCGGTCTAGGAATGGTAGAACGATGGGTTCGATGACGGTTTGGATGTACTGTGCACTATTCAGTGTCCCCTCGACGATCACCAGTGGTGTACAGCCAGTGTAGGAGATCGCTCCCCACACCATGATGCCGGGTGTTGGCCCTGTGTGCCTCGGTCGTATGCAGTCCTGATTGTGGCGCTCACCTGCACGGCGCCAAACACGCATACGACCATCATTGGCACCAAGGCAGAAGCGACTCTCATCGCTGAAGACGACACGTCTCCATTCGTCCCTCCATTCACGCCTGTCGCGACACCACTGGAAGCGGGCTGCACGATGTTGGGGCGTGAGCGGAAGACGGCCTAACGGTGTGCGGGACCGTAGCCCAGCTTCATGGAGACGGTTGCGAATGGTCCTCGCCGATACCCCAGGAGCAACAATGTCCCTAATTTGCTGGGAAGTGGCGGTGCGGTCCCCTACGGCACTGCGTAGGATCCTACGGTCTTGGCGTGCATCCGTGCGTCGCTGCGGTCCGGTCCCAGGTCGACGGGCACGTGCACCTTCCGCCGACCACTGGCGACAACATCGATGTACTGTGGAGACCTCACGCCCCACGTGTTGAGCAATTCGGCGGTACGTCCACCCGGCCTCCCGCATGCCCACTATACGCCCTCGCTCAAAGTCCGTCAACTGCACATACGGTTCACGTCCACGCTGTCGCGGCATGCTACCAGTGTTAAAGACTGCGAGGGAGCTCCGTATGCAACGGCAAACTGGCTGACACTGACGGCGGCGGTGCACAAATGCTGCGCAGCTAGCGCCATTCGACGGCCAACACCGCGGTTCCTGGTGTGTCCGCTGTGCCGTGCGTGTGATCATTGCTTGTACAGCCCTCTCGCAGTGTCCGGAGCAAGTATGGTGGATCTGACACACCGGTGTCAATGTGTTCTTTTTTCCATTTCCAGGAGTGTATTAGCGGAGTGTATTCGTGCAGAGAAAATTTTAGTTCTTTATAATGATAATTATACGCTAGCTCTAAGCGTATTCCATAATTCTACAGCAGACTGACGTCAGCAACGTGCCTCTGTTCAACGACATTCGTTTTAATTTGGGGTGATTCGCGCCTTTTTCCAGTCGCTTGGAACGCTTCGCTGCTTCAGCCGTGTAGATCGTCAGACTGGTCTGTTAATAGAATCTGCTCACTAAGGCGTACACAAACCGAAATCTTACGAAGCAACGGTATAACATTGACTTAGTTCAGGTCTCCTGCTCGATTTCAGTAGTGTAATTCAATGTAGAGATCTGTCGAAGACTAAGAGGTTGTATTACGAGCGTGCGTATCTTATCCTGGCACACGTCGATAAGTATAACATGTCCTTTCGTTATAACTGTTAATTCTGGTACGGTAAATCAAGTGCACTGTGCCTAGTTAATATTACGTGCAATGAAATTATATGTCTGTGCATACTATTGAATCTGAGTCATGGGCTGCTTCTAGGGCAGTTGTTGTTGGGGTTGGGTTGTTTTTGGGGGAGGAGACCAGACAGCGAGGTCATCGGTCTCATCGGATTAGGGAAGGCAGAGGGAGGAAGTCGGCCGTGCCCTTTCAAAGAAACCATCCCGGCATTTGCCTGGAGCGATTTAGGGAAATCACGGAAAACCTAAATCAGGATGGCCGGACGTGGGATTGAACCGTCGTACTCCCGAATGCGAGTCCAGTGTGCTAACTACTGCGCCACCTCACTCGGTTTCTCGGGTAGTGCCGCTGTGCCGTGGCACTAATTGTATGAAAATGAAAGAAAGATGGTTCTATACGTATTGCGCATAAAACGTTATTGCGAGTATGTGTTCTCTGATTTCAAGTACCGTGTGAAGCCCTATATAGAAAGTAACGACAACCTTTTATGTATGAGTTGCCGACAATCGCATCTCTCCATTGGACAGCTAAACTTCAAGTGGTACGCGGCAGGCATTTCTGGGCCAATGTAAGCAAGAGAAGTACTAATTTAAGATTTATTTCTTTGTATGAAGCCTTTGTGTCACACAAGAATGTTTTGTATGAACGGAACTTACTGAATTGATTTTGTAGTATAGAAATTAAAGTTAGACGCAAAAAATCACTGTTATGCACTATACAATACTGTTTTTATTTCTGTGTCTAGGGAAAATTTTTGTTAATTCACCTCTCTCTGATGTTTGATATTTTTATGCTGTCTTTTGCATAAACATGAAATAACCGTGTAATTGTATCGTTTCATGTAACTGTATTCTTACAAAACCGTTTGCATATTACCTATCATTAGTGTGTATAAGGAACAATTTCGCAAGTGTGGTTGTAACGTAATCCGCAAGGTGCCTACTTTGTGAATCAGAATACGTGTAGCGTGCGTTTGATCTGAATGTAATAAGATTTTTTTAATGTGAAATAGTCAAAATAGGGGAAAAAATAAGAAGTACTGAACAATAAGTATTTCCATTTAATCACCATTTTTTATAACTATAGGAGAATAAAATTTAGAATAACTGTCTCTGAGAGACAATTAACTAAATACAGTAACGCGAACTTTTTCTCGCTCTTATTACTCTTTCAGGAATAATACCTCAGTTCTGTGCTGTTAATTTCAGCTCAGGACCAGATCGTGGGTACAAGCTAATCAAAATTCCACAAGGGGAAAGAAATGGGGAACATCGCTAGGTGTGGTTGCACAGAATATGAAGAAACGACCAGTATTCTAAACTGTGTGAGGTAAGAATCCACACCTATGTAAAACTCTTGTATTCCATCAAGGGATGACACACTTTCCTCCTATGAGCTGAAATGTGACTGCGTTATTTAAGGAAACCACGAATAAGTTCTGCTTTAAGTTTTTTCCTTTCTCAGTTTCATTTTATACCAGACCAATTCGAAAATAATTGAGAGGATGTTATCTATCGTCCTGCAAAGGAGGGAAGAAACCCATCGAAAAAAGGGACTGTTCAAGATGATTTAGAGGGCACTTTAAATGCGGATCTCGAACCAGGTAAATTCTTTTCAGCACAGTTCGTACAAATAATCCTGTCCCTGATGCTGTGTCATTTAAAAGTACTTTACGCCTTAACGGTTGTTTCACAATGTTTTCGCTCAAGTCAGCATGAGAACTGTCAGAACGCAGTTGCTGGATTTTTACGCAAGAGCATCAGAATGTGAAGAAACCCGTAGATCAAGAGCTTAAAAACTATACTGACAGTGACCTTTTAGTGTATGCCTCAGAAGCAGTTTTCAGTGTGTTAAAAGTGGCGGAAAACATTTTTCGTGTGAATGAGAAACTTAGTCTTGTCTCCAAATTGACAAAAAAAGTGTTAGAGAACGACACTGTCACAGCAACAAGGAACTTGGCTCATATTATACGGTCCTGTCACACAAATGGTTCAAATGGCGCTGAGCCCTATGGGAATTAACATCTGAGGTCATCAGTCCCCTAGAACTTAGAACTACTTAAACCTAACTAACCTAAGGACATCACACACACCCATGCCCGAGGCAGGATTCGAACCTGCGACCGTAGCAGCACCGCGGTTCCGGACTTTTTTTTTTTTTTTTTTAAATGTCATTTTGTTCTCTTTCGTTCGTTGTATCTGCTCGGGGCGGACGTCGTAAGACACCCGTTTTGGTTCGTTGTTGATCGGTGAACTCAGTTTTTTTATTACAGGGGGCAGCTAACCCTCTGACCGAACACGCTGAGCTACCGTGCCGGCTGGACTTAAGCGCCTAGAACCGCTCGGGCACAACGGCCGGCTCCCTGTCAGTCTGTAGTAGAAAAACTGCTCACTTATTCATTACAATTTTTTTTTCCTTTATTGTATTTCAATTCCCCATCGGGGCGGGCTGGCAGCAGCATATGCGCTGCTCTTCAGCCGAAAGACATAGAACAAAACAATAGAAGACATTTAAAAACAGCAAAGGAGAGAAGAAGGCGAACATAGATATAAAAAAGGGAGAACATGGAAGGCAATAGACAAAAAAAAAACAAAAAACAAAAACAAAAAAAGAGAACACAAGGCACAGTATGACTGGAGCATAAAGGTGTTGACGGATGGCATAGCACACAACGTAACACTGACGGCGAACCTCAAGGCAGTACACAATTAAAATCACACCTCTTGACGCACACGAGAAACAGCACTAAACACAACACTGATGGGGCACACTGATGATGATCAATAGAGAGGATCTGCCAGGTTCAAGGAGATGAGGGAGACCTGAAGAAGGGAGGGAGGGGAAGAGATGGGGGAGGGGAATGGGGGGCGCATGGAAGAGGGCCAGGTAGGGAGGGATGTGGGAAGGAGAGAGGCAAGTATGGGGTGCAGGGTCTCAGGGAGGGGGGGATGGAGGAAAATCCGCTCTGGGAGAAGGAGGAAAGAGGAGAAGGGGGCCCTGGGGAGGGGGGGGGGAACAAGGACGGGTTATAGTTGGAAGGAAGGGTATATGTCACGGCGAAGTTCGTCATCCGGGAGGGGGAGGCGTTGGAAATTGCCCTGATGAAGGAGATGGAGGGTGTGGAGGTGGAGAGAGGGAGGGATACAGCGATAGAGGCGCGACAACGGGCGGGGGGTGGAGAGGAAGGAGGAAACCAGAGGGTGGGGGGGATCAACCCTGTGAACAATGTAAAGGATGCGGAGATGTTGGAGGAACAAGAGGAGGTGGGGGAAGGGGATTAGTTCATACAGGAGCCGTGTGGGGGAAGGAGGGCGGATACGGAAGGCAAGGCGGAGCGCATGGGGTTCAAGGATTTGGAGGGCCTTTCATTACAACAGGGACATAGGCCTATATACTTTTGAAGAAGCATTATGGACTTGTTCATATGAGAACAAAATCGCAACACAGTAGCTGGAGTATGAGCATGAAAACTGCAGAATGAGATTGTAAATAACCATAAACGTGATGGTAAGTGCCAGAACTTTAAAATAATTATTTGTTGTTATAATGCATTCTTTTCATTAATTTATTAGTAATAAAATATGTAAAAGTTAGTATAATTATAATCCGAAAGTTCCATTCTGGTCTTGCAGTGACGCATTTGTTAAAAACTTGTAGTTTCATAAGTGTTACACTACGACGCGTTATTTAAAATAATTGAAAATGTTTATTACAAAAATTTTTGACAGCGTTTAAGGATTGTATTACATGTTCCTTGGCTCAAATATTTATTGCGATATCATTCCTACTAACATGGAAATAAAGCCTGTGTTTAAGAACTTGTTGTGTTAGAAGGATTACAAATTCTATTGTGCTGACTGCTTCTGTTTGTAATTGTGACATTTAATAATAATAAACTGTACTGCAAAGCGTGATTGACGCCGTCTGCGCTCGTGAGCAGTGTGTAAAAGGCAAGGCTGTCGGTTTCTATACGCTGCATACCGCAGGGTGAAGGGAAGTTTGCTCTGACACGGACGTTTACGTTCTAACCGCCAGAGAGCAGTGAAGTGCAAAACCACGTTTAGCACGATTCTGCTATCTAGCGGCAATGTGAGAAAACATTCGGGCTGGAATTCATGTAACCGAGTATTAAAGTCTTTCTGAAAGTTAGTGCTAATGCGTTAGGCAACGCAAATTAATTAAATCGAATACCAAAATAATACACTTAATTATAATTATAAATGGGTGCAATCAGTATTTGATTTGTAAAATAAAAGTTCCGGTACTGGAACATTCCAAGGGACCATTTTGAAATGTAGAATTCTTAAAATATGTTGTTTTAACGCTTTTCTGACCATTTTAAAAGTGTGAATACGATACTTGTTTTACATCACTTCGACCGCAGCAGAAGTTTTATAGTACCGCGACTCAAAATTTGCGGTTCTGATTGATTTAGTCTGAGGTATCCGTTCGTCAAATAATTTGAATATAATTATGCCGCTAGATTTTTGAAACTAAGAGGCTTTGTTTGAATATTTGTATATTTTACAATAGCAGGGGTGTTTGGTCAGAACAAGAAACTAAATTATTCAACACATTTTGAGCACCTGTTTTCAAAACAACAGTATCGTATTTCTGTTTACGATTGTCCCGTTCGTGTAATACATTTGTGTCTAAACACGTTGTAGTTTATTTTGAGGTCAGGTAATTAAATCACTTTATCTGTGTGCATAGTGTTTTCTTTAAGTGAGAATTCAGTCGACTGAAAGTTACAAACATGAACAAAGTAAGTGAATTATTAAAAACACCATTTAGCGACAGGACTCTCAGTGAAGAAATTCAGTTAAAAACGCTAGGTAGACTACTCCCGAATCTGACTCTACAGCAGCAAACAAAAAATCGATGCCTTAAGTTCAGTCCAGAAATTTTCCAAAAGAACAAATGGATGTGTGGTTGTGAAGAAAAAAATGCTGTTATTTGTTTTGCTTGTGTGGTATTTGGGGAAGCTGCTCATGGGTAAAAATGGGAATAACTGATATTGAGCATATATGGTCTGAAATTAAAGTACATGAATAACATTTTGAGTTTTCATTTCTATAAACCATCATTCAGCGGAAAGTAGATTCGCAGTATAGACAAACAATTGACGGCCACAACAAACAAGTAGAACAGAACAGATACGTATTGAATTTAATTGTAAACTGTTCAGGCCCGACATGCCATTATCTTACACAACCATACATAAGAAAAACCATTTTTAAAACGGCACATAATGTATGAACAGTAAAGAATTGGGCGACCGACATGTGCACGTGCGGCTACATAGCTGTGTGACAGAGAGATTTTCGGAGTTGGTGTTACGTTTTATTTCTCATGGAGACACGAGAAGAAGAAAGTTAAGCAACGTCTCTCTCTTTCACTAAATAACTTCCTAAGATGTTCTCCGAGAAAGTATGGAACTCTTACTGTGCATAAGATCGGCGCCGTTGCCGTAAGTACTTCTTTTCAGCCAGCGGAACGCTGCAGCAGCAGTTACTTAGAAATCCTGCGACATGTAAGCAACACTGACAGTCCCAAGTCTTTAGCTTGGAAAGATGTTACCGCCTGAAGAACTACGCTAAAGGAGGTCCGTTGCTTTCGAAGCTGCTATCACTAATGGTTGGCAAGTAAGAAACGATCCTTACCTTTACCTTTACTTGTTTATGGCTGATATTGGGGACGCCAGTGTTGGCTTCTACTCTTGTAACATTCGATCAACGTTCGTGGGGAGTCTCCTCTTTCACAATATCAGATAGATTTAATTGCACTGCTGAATTTACACAGGCAGTCGTGGTTAAATGCTTCTGTTACTCTTACGTAAATAGGTAGTATAGCCACTCACCGTATGTGCAAGGTCGTACCGAACCAACGTTAAAATGGCAGAGAAGGCCTAGTTGAACTGATAGTTAAAACATTAGGGCACACAACGGGAGAGAATTTGTGGGATACATTATGGTATAAGATGAAGATTAATTCTTTATTGATTCATTATTCAAGTCGATACTTAACACATGTCTCAGATGCTCTTGCTATAATGTCTTTAGGGGGAACAAGCTCGTGATACTAACGGAAGTGGAGCGTGGAAAGAGGATGAAGCAAATGGAGATAACCTCAAATGAAATCGACGTTTGTTGGACAGTACTCTCCTTCCACATAGAAGAAGTCATTACTTCACGTAGAAACATTAGTTCATTACCGTGCCTCACACATACCAATATTTATCTAATTGACTAAGTTAATCAGCAAGAATCATGCCTCGAGAGAACATGCGATATGATGCTTTGGAGTGAAAAAAAAATGGATGGGCCCAAATAATTACACAGGAAGGGGAGAAAATCCAAATCAAGCACTCCTGGTAAACCGAATTAATCACGTAAAGTATGATCCAAGGAACGATTGTCATACATATAGGGATTCATTACGCTCAGAATAATTAGTACCATGTGATTAGAGAGGGAGGCTTTGAATAAGTAAGAGAACCAGAGTCAACTAATGAATGTAGAACATGTCTGCTGCAGGAGATTATCATAATCGATATAGAGGTTCGTAATACACAGCGCACTGAGCTAATAGAAAGAATTACTAATCGTAAAACACATATTCGAAACTACGGGATTGTCAGTGCCACTTAAAGAACATGTTCAACTTACCAAACATATAGCATGGAAAGAAAAACACAACTGACCGCGGCTGAATGATAGCAGGGAAGCTCGCTAATGGTTATTAAATGAAAGAATCATAAGTGGAATTTAAACTTCAGGGAAACATCACTAAGGGTACACCAAAATCCGTTACACTGGAGAAGTTCATTCACGCTGCATACGGACCAAATTAATACTTCACAAAACCAAAGGTATCACATAACAATTATGATAAAACACTAAACTTGGCAACAAACTAACATAATAGCAGATAATGCCTAAGGACTGAGAACGACCACAAGACCTTACCTTATACCCTAATTTACTTAGATTCAAACATAAGGTTAATACAAAACACTATTAATTACTAAGTCGACATGAACACAGAGCAACCCGGCTTAAACCAAACCATGCTCCAATGGAACAGACAAACTCACACCTTGGCAACTGCAGCCGGAGCGTCACAAAAAACCAGGCGTCTGTTGGAAACGGAAACTCGTTTTCTGCATGGAGAGGGAGGACACTGTTCGTCTGGCCAATGGTACGAAGATGAAAAAAGTGGGAAAGTTCAGGATTTGCCGCATGCTGTATTGCTCGACATCAGTAGCTGAAACGGGGAGATCGGTATTGGTGGGCATTGAGGGAATGAAACCCCCCTAAACCACCGCGGTCCATATGAAAGCGCTCACCACCGCAATCATATAGTGCAGACAGTCGATCAGTGCGTGGCAAGCGAAAAGGTTGCTAATCTGAAAAGAAATAGTAGCTTTCCATTGCATTCTTTTCTCAATTATCGGCACAGGCTGCAGTAGATAGCAAAAGCAACAAACATGCGACTTTAGCAGTGTAGGAAATCGTAAAATACGGAAGGTGCAAAAGACTTGCTCTTTCAGAGCAATGAAGATCAGTTCTATGTTATCTTAAGTGAGGTTGAGCTGCGATGGAGTGCGTCGATTGATTCTTGAGGTAAATCTGTAGGCAAATGATTTATCGGGCAGAAAGCGACCTACAATCATTCCTTTTACACTATTGCATATTATTTCTACTGTTATGTTACGACTCCAACTGTTGCCATACACTGTAATTACCTGTTTCACCGCATGTTTTCACTATGTTACATTTGCAAAAATAAACTTGTTTGAGTATTTTTATATTCAGTATCCCGCGTTGTCTTTCAAACTGAATATTCTTTCTGAGAACTGTTAAACTATTTCTTCACATAAGTCAAGGCCACTTACCAGTGTTCGCTTTCGACATCCAGCACTACTCTGGACCCTAACCTTGTCTCATCTTAGCGTCACTCTGGAGGGGATATCCTCTCGGTCGACATCACTGGGTAGCGTTGCTACGTCATGTGTAATGATTTTTATTGATTACAACATATGGATTTAGATGATTTGAAATTGAATCCATTAATTCTTCAATAGTTTCGTTTTCTGAGAGGTGCTTTCTTCTGACCAAACTCATACATATGCGTACTATGGGGTTCAAGTTCAGCTTTGATTTACCTGTTACTTTAGACATACAAATTTTGTTTATCATTGAATGAAATGTAAGGTCACATCGAAGGTTCCCGGGGATATCGTGAACTTATAGTTGCTACTAAAATGCTCTTTTTCTGTGACGAATCATGGCTGCTTTTTCCTGATAACGTGAACACATACTTCAAGTAATACCGGTACATATGAAGATGGTATCTGTTCTTTCTGACATGTCCGAAAGAATAGATACCATCGGTGACCATGCAACTGTCTGGAATGAAATCATAATGAAATCAAAATGAAATCAATACCCTAATTGTCGACAGGCGTTGATATTCATCAAGGGGGATAGTTGAAAATGTGTGCCTCGACCGGGACTTGAACCCGGGATCTCCTGCTTACATGGCAGACGCTCAATCCATCTCAGCTACCGAGGGCACAGAGGATAGTACGACTGCAGGGATTTATCCCTTGCACGCTCCCCGTGAGACCCACATTCGCAACTTAATGTCCACACACTACATTCGTACTGTCCCTGCCAAATACACTCATTACTCGCGGCAGACAATCTTACCGAGTCCCGTAAGAGTTTGGGCAATGCGTATGCCTCCGCACAGAAGAGGAAGGTCAATGGCTGGTTAGCCTTAACTATATGAAGATGGTATCTGTTCTTTCATAGATGTCAGAAAGATGTATATCATGTATGTCATGTATATCATGTCCGAAAGAACAGATACCATCTTCATATAGTTAAGACTAACCGACCATTGACCTTACGGGACTCGGTAAGATTGTCTGCCGCGATTAACGAGTGTAGTGGGCAGGGGCACTATGAATGTAGCGTGTGGACATTAAGTTGGGAATGTGGGTCTCACGGGGAGCGTGCAAGGGATAAATCCCTGCAGACGTACTATTATCTGTGCCGTCGGTAGCTGAGATGGATGCTGGTTGGCCTCTATAATAAAAGAACTGAGTAAAAGGATCAACAACGAACTTGGACGGATGTCGTGTGACGTCGGCAACGACCAAAAACAACGATAAAAGAAATATGGATAGAGCGTCTGCCATGTAAGCAGGAGATCCTGGGTTCGAATCCCGGTCGGGGACACATTTTCAACTGTCCCCGTTGATGTATATCAACGCCTGTCGACAGTTTATGGTACTGATTTAATTATTAGTTCAAGTAATGTCGGAGTTACTAAAATACTTACACTTCATATGAAGAGGCCTTATAAGAGGAAAGATGTGTGTGGTGCGTAATTAATGCAATACGAATTACTAGACTGATCTTTTTCCACCAAATCATAACTTCTGGTAAGTATGTGAACAACATACCGCAAACTATCTTCATCTTCAGTAAACTGAAAAGGGAAAGACGATGAGAGTTTAATGGCCCTTCTACAGCTCATCATTAGAGATGTTTCAGAGAACCAACAGTGAAGGAAAAGACCAAAAGACCTACGGTTTTCTCATGTGGGGCAATTTAGGAGATGCACAATCTATGCCTTTATGACAGTGTTACGAAATGTTTTTAATGATAAGGTAGATAAATGGCTTTCTCGTTTCCATAAATTTAAATTAACGTCATTTTTTATTTTGAATAATATCACCATACATTCGAAGAGTTAACACACAGTATACAGCTTGTGAGTTCCAGACCTTCAGCAGCTGAAACTCGAGTAATCGACGATTTGTTATCAGGCTACTCTTACCACCACAGAGCATCGGATGTAAATAAAGGTACACATGATTTATTGCATCTTCGGGTGAAGTAGATACAGTGGGCTCTATTATACGTAAAAAAATTTAGTAGCGTTGATCGCTTATTACCTATTTCGGTTGACTAGCAACAGCCTCAGATCATGCTTATTAACGTATATGGTGAATGTTAGCCACAACACCATTGTTACTAAGTGTAACTCACATGATGCTTACCAAAGAATTGATATCTAAGTATAGTAGTGTTGGTCACAATATCGTCATTACTAAACGTAACTTGACAGTACTCAAAAGTGGATCAAAGCGTGACTGTTAACGTACAAAACCAGCAGAAGACGGAGTCTGTTCATAAGTTAACAGTCAAGTTTTTATCGTTTTATTGATCAAAAATATCCGGACACCCCCAAAAACATACGTTTTTCATATTAGGTGCATTGCGCTGCCACCTCCTGCCGGGTGCTGAATATCAGCGACCGCAGTAAACATCGTCAGAGAGCAGAATGGGGCTCTCCGCGGAACTCACGGACTTCGTACGTGGTCAGGTGATTCGGTGTCAGTTGTGTCATACATCTGTACCCGAGATTTCCACACTCCTAAACATCGCTGGGTACACTGTTTCCGATGTGATTGTGAAGTGAAAACGTGAAGGGACACGTACAGCACAAAAGCGTTTCAGGCCGACCTCGTCTCTTGACTGACAGACTGTCGACAGTTGAGGAGGGTCGTAATGTGTAATAGGCAGATATCTATCCAGATCATAACACAGGAATTCCAAACTGCATCAGGAGCCCCTGTAAATACTATGACAATTAGGCGGGGGGGTGAGAAAACGGATTTCATGGTCGTGCGGCTGCTCACAAGCCACACGTCACGCTGGTAAATGCCAAACGATGCCTCACTTGGTGTAAAGACCGTAAACATTGGACGATTGAACAGTGGAAAAACGTTGTGTGGAGTGATGAATTACAGTACACAATGTGGCGATCCGATGGCAAGACGTGGGTATGGCGAATGCCCGGTGAACGGCATCTGCCAGCGTGTGTAGTGCCAACAGTAAAAGTCGGAGGCGGTGGTGGTATGGTGTGGTCATGTTTTTCATGGAGGGGACTTGCACTCCTTGTTGTTTTACGTGGCACTATCACAGCACAGGTCTACAGTGACATTTTAAGCACCTTCTTGCTTCCCACTTTTGAAGAGCAATTCGAGGATGGCGATTGCATCTTTCAACACGATCAAGTACCTGTTCATAATGCACGGCCTGTGGCGGAGTGGTTACACGACAATAACATCCCTGTAATGGACTGGCCTGACCTGAATCCTATAGAACACCTTTGGGATGTTTTGGAACGCTGACTTCGTTCCAGGCCTCATCGACCAACATCGGTACCTCTCCTCCACGCCGCAGCACTCCGTGAAGAATGGGCTGCTATTTCCCAAGAAACCTTCCAGCACTCGACTGAACGTATGCCAGCGAGAGTGGAAGCTGTCATCAAGGCCAAGGGTGGGCCAACACCATGTTGAATTCCAGCATTACCGATGGAGGGCGCCATGAACTTGTAAGTAATTTTCAGCCAGGTATCAGGATACTTTTGATCGCATAGTGTAATTTACATTTAGCAACGATGGTGCTGTGACCAACACTGTATTTAGGAACTGGGCATTTAGTAAGCATGATCTGATGATGCTTGCTAGTCAACAGAAACCGATAATCAGCCATTTGTTATTATATAGTACTGGCGAACGCGGCAGTGCTTCGCAATTGCTAAATATGTGTGGAAATACATCCTAATCTCTTTCTCCCCCCTCTTTCTGTCCACCTCCTCCTTCCCCTCGTCTCCCAGTCCATTATTTTACCTGGCGTCTCTATCTCCTCCGGCCCCCATCTCTCTCCGTCTACTCCTCCCACCTCTCTTCGTCCATCTCCTTCTTCCCCCTCTCTTTGACCATACTCTCCCCCCTTCTGTCCATCTCCTCTTCCCTCCTTTCTCTGACTTTCAGCCTCGTTTATTGTTACCGCAAATTCGTATTCCGTGGTACTAGTCTAATCATAAGCCAATAAGCCATATACAAACTTTTCTATATTCTGTGAAAACCGACTGCGAGGAAAAAAAACAAAATTACACTTTGTTCTGCATACAATTTTTTAAAAGTACATATAATGGGAAAGAATGAGTATCGAAGAAAAAACTTCTCTGATTGTGCAAAAGAAAACAAAACCGCACGTTTTCACAGCAGAGCACACACAGGCTTTCCGTTCTCGGAGTCAGCTTTCCCAGAAAACCTGTAAATTTTTGTTTAAATTACGTTTGGCCCATGTCCGTCCGCAAGTATATTACTCTATAGTGCAAAAGTTTAACGGAGAACGGAGAAAAGAACTTTTCAGGATGTGGGCAACAACGTTTCCCCTTTATGTGTTACATGTATACTCATATATTACAAAAAATATATAACCAATGTCCATCCGAATGTTCGTTTGAGTATCCTGTAAAAATCTGCAATAAATCGGTCATTGACAGTGGAAGATTTTTCGTAACACCATTTCCTCTTTATTTATTACGTATAAAACCATACATTAAAAAAAACTTAACCTATGGATGGTCGAATATTCGTTAGGTTATTCAGTAAAAATTTGAGGGAAATCAGTCAAAAACTTTTCGACATGTTTAGCAACAACATATTCTCTTTATACATAGCCTACATCTGTGCATATGTTAATTAGAGTAGCCTACTAAAATTTAAAGTAAACTGGTCGAGAACATTTCGAGATTTTTGATAATAACTTTTCGTCTTTTTTATATTACACATATATATTTGTATTTTATATATATTAAAAATATTCATGTTCATCAGAGAATCCAACAAAAATTTGAAGTAAATTGATCGAGAACATTTTGAGATTTTTGGTAACAACTTTTCCCCTTTTTATATTACACACATATATAATTGTATGTTATATAAGTTATATTAAAAATATATGTCCTATATCTCTCTGATTGTTTATTACAGTATAACGTAAAAATTTGAAGCAAATTGGCCAAAAACTTTTCCAGAATTTTGGTATCGTTTCTCCCCTTCACATTTTACATATAACTTAAAATATATGTTGCCTATGACGTCCAAAAATTGAGTATCATGTAAAAATTTGAAGTAAATCAGTGAAGAACATTTCAAGATTTTTGATAACAATGTTTCCCCTGTATGTATTGCGTGTATATAGACCGGAATTTCAGTCCCCAATCTCCTGACACTGTCTCCCACTTAAATTACTGTTAATCAGAAAGAGATTAAATATACATGCCAATATGCAGAACCATGGTGGCTTCAAAAGATCAGATATCTTTCTATATTATCTTAAAGAAAATAGGATTGCATCACTTATTACAAGAATTAGAATAAATCAGACAACTGTTCACTTTAGTTTATCCAGTTTTGGGATGCATGCAGTCTAACCTCACAAATATTTCACTTGTAGGGGTAAGAAAAAGGATATTGCGTACAGGAAGACAAATACTGGCAATTAGTTGTTTACTTGAAAGATAGCTTAGTTACCAAAATCAGCATTGAGCTTCGTGATTTTTCACTGGAATTCACCACATACTCTTGTGTTCACTGTAGTTTCACATCATTACATCTACCTTCAAAATATTTGTGTAAACTTATGGAGTTTGAGAGTCAGTACAATATCCAGATTTTTATATAGGTGAGAATGGTATACAATAATTTGATATTAGTACAGATTTTTTAATTATAAAGATGAAAGTTAACTGATGTGATTAGACATCAATTCTGATGATTCTAAAGTCATAGGAGTAAACTCATTAACATGCACTCCAAAACTTGATATAATGAACAGCACAAACTGCAATTATGTATTGCCATGTATCTATTTAAATTATAAATATACTGAAGGCACTGCAGTATGGGAATACACAACATCCAGATGTATGATCAGTATTGCTCAATTGACCGAATTAAATTTTAGGAGATGAAGAAAAAATGTCCTTTTGTGCACAAAAACTCATAGAATGACACGGTTTATCTACATCTACATCATAATCCGCAGGCCACCTAATGGTGTGTGGCGGAGCGTATTTTCGGTACCACTATCTGATCCCTGCAACCCTGCTCCACTCGCGAATAGTGCGTGGGAAGAATTATTGTCGGTAAGCCTCTGTATTGGCTATAATTTCTCGAATTTTCTCCTCGTCACCCGAGATGTGGGGGGAAGTAATATGTTGTCTGACTACGCCTGAAACGTGCTGTCCCGAAATTTCAGTAGTAAATTTCTCCGTGATGCACAGTGCCTGTCTTGTAACGTCTGCCAGTGGACTTTGTTTAGCATCTCCGTAACGCAATCTCGCCAGCTAAACGATCCCGTGACGAAACGCGCCGCTCGTCTCTGTCTCCTCTATCAGTCTTACCTGATAGGCATCCCAGATAGATGAACAATACTGAAGAATCGGGCGAACAAGCGCTTCTTTCGTGGCTTAGTTACATTTCCTTAGGATTGTTCCAATGAATCTGAATCCGGTGTCTGTTTTTCCCACTATTTGTTTTATATGGTCATTCCACTTAAGGTCACTCTGGATAATTACGCCTAGATATTTTACGGCAGACGCTGTCTCCAGCTATTTTTCATCGATAATGTAGCTGTATGGTAGTGGATTTCTATGTATGCGCAATACGTTACATTTATTTACGTTCAGGGTCAACTGTCAGAGTCTGCACCATTCATCGATACTCTGCAGGTCGTTCTGCAAATTCTTACTATCTTCTGGCAGTGCTACTTCGTTATAAACAACTGCATCATCTGTGAATAGCCTTAAAGAGCATCCGACGCTTTCTACTAGTATATATATATATATATATATATATATATATATATATATATATATATATATATATATATAGAACAGCAACGGTCCTATTACAGTTCCCTGTGGTACTTTGGATATTACTTTTACATCTGTCGATTTAGTTCCGTTAAGAGCGACGTGTTGAGTTCTATCTGCAAGAAGGTCTTGAATTCAATCGCAAGTCTGCTCCGATACTCCGTAAGCTCGAATTTTTTTCATTAAACGGCAATGCGTGACGGTGTTAAATGCCTTGCTGAAGTCAAGGAACACGGCACCAACCTGGACGCCGTTGTCCACTGCGCTGTGGATCTCATGGAGGAACAGAGCGAGCTGAGTTTCGCAGGATCTCTGTTTGCGGAATCCATGTTGATTTTTATAGAGGAGCTGATTATTTTCCAAAAACGTCATAATTCTTGAGCATAAAACATGCTCCATAATTCTACTACAGATTGACGTCAATCATATAGGTCTATAATTGTGTGGATCTGTCTTACGGCCTCTCTTAAAAACGGGAATGACCTGTGCTTTTCTCCAGTCGTTAGACACCTTTCGTTGCTCACATGATCTACAATAAATTAGTGCTAGAAGGGGACCAAATTCTTTCGCTTAATGTTTATACAATCTTATAGGTATCTCATCTGGCCCTGAGGCCTTTCCACTAATAAGCGATTGTAGCTGCTTTTCAATTGCGCGATCGGTTATCTCACTATCTGACATTTCGACATTCGCACGGCGATTGAAAGGAGGGACAGTGTTACGATCTTCCGCGGTGAAACAACTTCGGAAGACCGAATTCAGTATTTCGTCCTTTGTTATCTTCCGTTTTGGTGCCGATGTGGTCGCTGAGTGAACGAACAATTGATTTTGACCGACTTACTGATTTTATATACGACCAAAATCTCTTAGGATTTTTAATCAGGTCGGTTGATAGCGTCTTACTTTTAGAATCATTGAACGCCTCTCTCATTTCACTTCTTACGCTCATTTTCGCTTCGTTCAACTTTTGTTTGTTAGTTAGATTCAAAAAATGGCTCTGAGGACTATGGGACTTAACTGCTGTGGTCATCAGCCCCCTAGAACTTAGAACTACTTAAACCTAACTAACCTAAGGACATCACACACATCCATGCCCGAGGCAGGATTCGAACCTGCTACCGTAGCGGTCGCGCGGTTCCAGACTGTAGCGTCTAGAACCACTCGGCCACTCCAGCCGGCTTGTCAGTTAGATTCTTACTTCTCTTTGTTTGCGTAGCGCTTTCCTAACACGGCTATTAAACCATGGTGGATCTTTCCCATCCCATAAAACCTTACTTGGAACATATTAGGGCATATTGAACGATGCCTCTGAATTTTTTCCATTCATTCTCCACATCTTCGCCTCTTCAGGGAATATTAGATGCTGATTACTGAAATATTCTGAAATTTGTATCCTGTCAGCCCTGATGAGCAAATGTATCTTTCTACCTTTCTTAACATCCTTGTAGGACCGTCGCCATAGATGCTGTCACAGATAACTGATACCTTCCTCTACGTTAACAGATTCGATAAGTTCAGGTGTGTTTGTTGCCAGGAGATCTAAGACATTACCCTCACGAGTTGGTTCTCTAGCTATCTGCTCAAAGCAATTTTCGGGCAAGACATCCAGAACAATGCCACACGATTCCCTGTTTCTGGCACCAGTTTTGTTGGCATAACACTCCCATTCTATACCTGGCAAGCTGAAGTCACCCCCTACTACAACGGCATGATCAGGAAAATTACTAACGATATTCTTCAAATTCTGTCTGAAGCGCTCTACAACGACAGATCCTGACCCAAGTGGTCTATAAAAGCATCCGATCACCATTTTTGACGGAAATTTGATACTCAATTTCACACAGATTAATTCACATTCGGAATCCGTGATGCCCTCGCTAGATTTTGTCAAATTTTTTACTGCAATGAGCACGCCGCCACCATTGGCGACTAACCTATAAACACTTCAGTCTGAACAGGACCTCGTTGTCATTGACGTCTGGCTTCAGCCAGCTTTCTCTTCCCAATACTGTCTGTGCATTACAACCTTCAGTAAGTGATACTAATTCTGGGACCTTTCCTTGGATGCTCCTACAGTTTACTAAAATCATATTAATCTTTTCTATCTCTGATCTGCGAGAACCAAGATTTTCTGAGGTTGTTGCGGCTGATTTAACAGGAAAATCGTGTTTGCTCTCAAGGGAGGGGTCCTCTAACCTAAAAAAGCCCCATGTGCACGCCACACGTACTCCACTACTCTAGTAGCCGCTTTCTGCGTGTAGTGCACGCCTTACCTATTAAGAGAAACCCTATAATTCTGCACCCGATCTATAAAAAAGTAGACGACATTATCGAACAATTAACCGTTACATTTCCGTAAACAAACGTTACAACAATAATAAAGAAGAGCCCATATAAAAGTCCTGTATCCACGATTAGTCTGCAGCGAAGATAAGTACATGCTTTAAGATTGCATCCAACCTGATGTTCCAAGTGTCTTACGGCTTCAAAATTGTTGCTGTAGTACTAACGTCACAACACGTACCAGCATACTGGTATGAAATATCATTCCTTTTTTAACCGTATTAATAATTTGAGAATGAAGGGTTTATATTGAAACGACTCGATCTGTTTCGTTTAATTTGTTTCATTTGCGCACTTATCGGATTTGCAATGCTAGTTTTTACCCTGGCAGTACGACACTAAACCTCTGGAGGAAAAATTGACCAAGCTTTCTGTTTTATTTCATTTATCGCATTGGATACTATTTTTGTTTACCCTGTATTTCATAATGATTGTTATTGGATGAATGCATGGGTGTTTAAAAAAAAGTAGAAGGAGTCAGAGAGGAGAATGAAGACTGACACGAATGAAAAAGCTATCATGTTCTGAGAGATTTGGTTTGGCATTTTAAATTAACATATCTCTCCACTTCACACTTTAAACAGAGAACCGTTCTCTAGCTAACGTCCTTTTTGACACGACAGAAAAGGGAACAGCCCTGACAAGTATGAAAATGCTATGCCTGGAGCAAGAGAGCTTGTTGGACATTTCAAACTCAGCTTATCTCTCCCCATCATATTTTTTTTTTTTTTTTTTTTTTTTTTTTTAGCAGAGTAGCCCTTTTCGCTAGCGGAGATGGTTTTCAAACATTCCTGATTGGGCTCAGTAATTGAACAGACGTCCGTTTCGAAGCAGTACTGTCTGGTCTTGGGAGGCAGGTATCAGAGTATGTTGATTTTGTGATATGTTGTTTGGAATTACCTTTACTTCAGTCTAAATATGATGTTGTGTATTCCATTGTCGACGGTATTTTGACGTGCTTAGGGAGATGTAGCGAGGTGACATTTGATCATAGCAGTAGTCATTCATAAGTGGGTAACTCTCGTAGTTGATTGTTATCTGAGATCCCTCACTGCGAGGTCTGTCAAATTAACATGATGCGTGTGAAAAGGCTTCAGCTGATTACCTTTTGTTGGTTTATTTATTGTTCATTGAAACGACTGTCTGTGTTGGCGTCATTAACCAGTATATGTTGGTGATTCTCATGGTGCTAGTTATTGTCACGATTGAGTGGTGGAACTCGGTATATCGGACAGAATGAGTACGCATACGGTGGGACAATTTCCGTATAGCAATCACTTTCCGGAATTTTTAAGACTTTTGTGGGACTCCAGGTTTCCCCCTGTCAATACTTCCTCCCCACTGTTACCACTGAAGTACTGTATTGAACAGTAAGTAATAGAACGCCATGCCTTCTGTTTGTATCTTTGATGAATGCTAGTGATTTAGACCCCCTTCCTTTATCACAAGCGATCACCTCAGTCCCTCGGCAATGAGTACATTTCAAGTCGTTTTAAATCAAGTTACCAATAAATTTAAACCATTCTGTGTTAGGGAACTACGTGCCGTTGTTGGTGAATTCCTGATTTTTCATGTAAAGGGGTGCTGAAACACTTTCCCTTGTTGTCATAGGAAATTATAAAAGCATATTACCATTCAAGTAGAAACATCCCGAGCGTTCCCGGAATTTCCTCCCACACACCAACTTGTCTAATAAGAGAGAGAGAGAGTAAGAGGGCCTGAATATCCATTCGGTGTGCTACTATGTCACTACTGAGTTATGTGCAACACATCCGAATGTTGTAAGCGCTCCGCTGCGCTGTCACATTCCACACCACCTGTCGCATATAAGACGTTATTCCGTACCGCGAAATCAACCTAACGAGTTGTTCTTTTGACTTAATTGCTAATGCAACAGGGGAGGAAGATGAGAATAAAGCAAAGATCGTTGAGGTAGATTTACAATCTTTCAGTGCTTGCGACAATAGTGGTTGTAACAATAGTTCAATGGGAAAACTGAAACTGCCTTATTTTTGTATGAAGATTTGATATGTAAAGCAGTTACCCCTTAGCCATAAAGAAGTAACATTCTTCTGAGACTTAAAGCGTATATTTACAAACTGTGGATGTAATGTCTATGAACTTGCTGCCTATTTTTATCTGAACACATATCATACATGACTGCTGGCATCTTTGTATCTGTCTTACAATTTTTTTAAATGCTCTTAATCTGAAACTTACACGTTTTGGAGCTCTGCCTATAGGAGCATTTTCCTCTTGTTATACATATTGGTTAGTTATTATATGTGATGTTTAGTGCTTAGTTATAAGTATAATAGTTGACTAATGGTGGTGCACTGCACAATGGAATTATATAAGCAGCTGAATGTCCAAGTGGTTAAAGACAGACAAAAAAATAAATCTGTTCCATTTTTTACCGCGGAACAAGGCAGAGGGTTCATAATGGCAAGTTGTGCTTGCATAAATCTGTCTTGTATGTACTATAAGGAGCAGAATTAAAGACATGACAAAATAGAAAAATATATAGGTGAAGTCAATGGATATCTTGTAAAACACACACACACACACACACACACACACACATACACACAAACCAGTTCGACAAAGAACAAAACTAAGTAATTCACTCAAAAAATAATCGAAAAACATGAGTGTACTGTATTAAACCAAGTAACAAACATTTCTGAACAAACTCTAAATATTTCTTGGCACAGTTCATACCCACTCTTAATATGTTGAAAACAAATTATTCTCTATCATGAACAAACTTTTATCCTTTGAGGATTGTGACTGAAATATATGTCAACATAAGTGTCAAATCCTAACTTACGATTCGTCTCAAGCCAGGAAGAAAACACATGTTGAGCAATTCCAGTAGTTTTATTTAGCCAAAATAGGAATGTGAAGTGTATCCTTAGACTTTCCAGTAAAGAAGTAATTGTTCAGTGTTGGATATTTAAGAACATATATGATAGTTTTTCATCATATATGTAACGTTATGATTCTCCAGGTTGGTACATTTTATGGACAAATTGGGTGAGGTATGATTGGGCAGTAATGTTAACTATATATATCAATATAGTTTATTTTTAAATAGCATTCGTACATCTTTCTTTTGTGTGTATTGTCTAAAGATAATTATAATGTTCTTTACAGCTTTTTCATCTGCGTCTTTTCATCACCACCAATCTGGAAGGGAAAACGAATAGATTAGCAAAGAAACTTAATGAATGTAATATACTGTTGAAAAAAATCTGATGTACATAATACATTACTTAACAGTAATTTGATGAAAATATATTATTGCATCAAATATGGGATAGTTGAAAGGAAATTAAGAAATGAGGAAGAAAGATGGAAAGAATGTGATGAAAGTGGAAGGGAAGAGAACATTTAAAACGGGAGGAAACCTGTAATACGTTCTGAAAAACTGAAAAGTAAATGTAGGTGGCTCAGGAAATCACCGGAAGATATGGAATAAGTTGATGTAAATATGGAAGAATACTTAAATGAGCGAAATAAATTAGCATTGCACATAAACAAAATTGTAACTTAAAAGGAAGCCCTCATCCAAGCCCCTTCATTTACAGTAACCAGATATCTGTGGTCATAGCATACCGCTACAGTTGTCCAGTGCTTACATTCAGTAAGTACATCAACATCATGAATAGCACCTGAAAATTGCTAAAGAGTGTGACAGCACATGCATGCTGACATGCAACCACTAGCAGGATTCTATATCTTTCACGTTGTTGTGCTCTATAAGTACATTCCTCTAGTGTCATTATCCTCCTGACTGGTTTGTTGCGGCTCATAATAATTTCTTCTACTCTGACAATTTCTTCATCGCAGATTATCACTTATATGAAACTTCCTCAATCATTCATATACACATCCTCTCCCTTATTCTAGTCCGTACTTTCCACATACTTGTCTCTTAAGATTCTAACGAGGTCGTCCCCACTTGATAACTTGACAGACCACTAAATTCTCAGCTCCCTTTTGCAGTTTCATATCTCAGACTCTCCGATTATCTTCTTTTCCGGTTTATTCAGAGTCCATGATTTGCTACCAAATTAATAATCGCTAATGACGGTTTTTACATTCGTTACTGTTATTTGTGTCAACACTACCACATGGTCATTACTAGAGCGCACAGAACATATTCATTCAGTGGCTTGTTGTTGCAAAACATCGTTTGTGCACTTAATTGTCTATAATAAGAAATACACTGTAGCAATTATGCATCTAAATACAGTGTCTCGGCCACTGATATCTGTTGGAGCATGGGTGAAGAGATTATGGAGATAGCACACAACGACTTAACTTCTTAAAGTTCTATGACGTACATATCGTGACTGAAGTAACTAATGAATATTTGGACGAAGACCAGGATTCGAAACTAGCTCTCCTGATCACTAGGCAGATACTCTAATGACTACGCCACCTATGCACAGTGGCTTTCCACAACTCCACGGATTACCGCAGCACACGTCTCTCCTCAATCCAAATTACTATTCACGCCTCAGCCCAGTTGGTATTTGCCGTAATCTAGAATACCATTCCAGATTTCTCCAACTGTATTGGTATAGCACCTCAGCATCGAACATCTGTATTAAACTTCCATTTTAGCTGGCCTGAACGAAACTGATATGAATCCATTATGTGTTTAAATTAGTCAAATGATTGTGAATCATCAGTGACTGTTAGTTATTATAACAAAAATTCAGTCCCAACTTCAGCAGAATGTGGGCAACAGTGGCATGTTCTGTTGTGGGCTGTTAGAGGTGACGACGTCGCAGGTTGCCGATGCTCTAGTAGGACTGGTTACCTTGTGAGGATGTAAAGCTCAGTCATAAAAGCTTGCGACTGAGACTGAAAATAACGTTGTCTTATAAGAAGACAAAGTTGTAGTTACCGAATACGCCCCAGGACCAGCTGCCCAAGTCCCACCCCCAATTCCAGAAGGGCCAGCCGAACCCAAAGCCAACCCAGGCAGTCTCCGAGCCCTCCTGGTCCTCATGGGATGCTGCTGCTGCATTTTGCGCCACCTCATGGGACGCACAATGCACCAGTGCCGCCGCTGCCACCAGCACCACCACCAGCGCCTGAAACACACACCATCATTCCGTTGCTCGCACAAACACACCTCTTCAGGCACAGTGTTTACGATTTGTTCAGCGACATGCTGGAATACTGAACTTAGGTCCCTCTACTTAAGGACAAAAACCTATTTTCCTAATAACACTGCTGTGATCTGTTCTTCTGATGGAGTAGCAGTATGAGTAATCTTTCTAATGATACTGAATAAGGATTAACAACAATTGTCTCAGGTAACAGTCACCACTTTAACCTTTTAAGTAATGAGAAAATATTGATAAATGACCACACGAAATATCTGTCTTTGTATAGATGACATGTATCGAATGAATGTACGTATAAATACCTAATGCAGTCACAACAAATCTTCATCTAACAATGTACATTGTAAATCTACAG
The DNA here is from genome assembly GCF_021461395.2 of Schistocerca americana. NCBI lineage: Eukaryota > Metazoa > Arthropoda > Insecta > Orthoptera > Acrididae > Schistocerca > Schistocerca americana. The sequence continues at coordinate 156,381,669 of NC_060126.1, read as the reverse complement.
CTGCTATTTCCTTCAGCGACAATATGTGCATTTAAAAGTCTGTTCTTATGATAAAGTAGCAGTGTCAGTGATCTTTCCTATGATACTGAATTAAGATCAACAACAATCGTCTCAGCTTAGAATTATATATTATAACACTCTATGTTTTTAAGTAATGCAGAATTATTGATAAATGAGCACACGACGACATGAACTATGAGTTTCTGAATAGAAGGCATGTATCGAATAAATGTGCACCTAAATACTAATTGCTTCGTAACAAAACTTCATTTAATAATGTTCAATGTCATTATTAAGCTGCTTCTTTCCTTATGACTTCTATATCTGCGTTTAATATGGTTTATACTGCTACTATAATTCAGGAAACCATTTGTTAATACAAAAGAAGCACGTAATTTTGTCCACTGCTGCCAGAGTTACTGTTGTGGCCGTATTATTTTCGTAAAAGAAAGGTGCACTTTTGATTTCGAGACCTGGAGCTTCATCTTCACTTGTGTGGTCAGTCTACACCAATTTTTGAATTTAGATTACTATTGGTCCTGTTAAGAGTACATGGGTACAGTACTAGGTAGCACACTGTGATTAAAATTTTTACAAAACTAAGACAAAAACAAAAAAGTACTTGAAACTTCCTGGCAGATTAAAGCTGTGTGCCGGACGGAGACTCGATCTCCGGATCTCACGATCTCGAGTCTCGATCCGGCACACAGTTTTTATCTGCCAGGGAGTTTCATATCAGCACACACTCCGCTGCAGAGCGAAAATCTCATTTTGGAAAAAAGAACTTATCCTATCCAGCAGACATTAATATTGATAGAAATAGGTCACTTACAAAGCGACTATTTTTGCAGATATCGGATGTGGGCTTATGTTGTAACGTAATTACAAAAAACACTTTTGTATTTTTAGGAAAAGGCAAACTTCCGAAATTTTTGAAAAGACTGTGGCAGTTAAACTCCGTGTCTTCATTTAACATCTTTTCGGAATTATTTCTCTGTGTAACTATTTCTAATCGTTCTAGTAAATCAAGTCTTATACCATTATTTTATGTGTGTGGTATAATTAGGCAGTTATGCGTCTCATTTCGTGTGTGTCTGTTCGGCTACAAATTGATAGCTATTGGAAATTTATCTAAGTGACTGAACCTGAAAGCATGACTGAGATACTTGTAACGTTTACGAAAAGCACTTTATTTTTTCTATATAAAACGCTGGGCAAGTGATCCACTGTAATGTATATATTCCATTGTGCTCTGTCATGAAATGTCTATTATGTGAAGCAAGCGGTGGAAAAAAACAACATAAAAATAACTTTCTACACAAACAACAAACTTGGCCACTACTTGTCTTACACATAAACACACATAGAACTCAGAATAATATACCGTATAAATTACAGTAGAACATTTGTCTGGCTTTCTGCAATAGGGAAAACAGGAAGAACATTTTATTCAAGCACTTTTATAAATCTTCAGTAGCTAACTGTGTGGAGATGAACAGATACATACCAAGTGACATCCACATCAGGAAGCTGTACAAATACAGAAGATAACGATGAATAAGTTGATCTGCTAGAAGACTTAGAAATACTGTTAGACAGAGGAAAATTTTCCGAATAATTGTTAAACGAACAAACCGTGTTTACAACCACAGTTTTTTCAACAACTCAGAAAGTTTATTTTCATCCTAAAGAAACAAAACATTAATCGTTGCAATCATTTCATAACAAAGTAATTTCTGATATCTCCAGAAATGACTGATTTTATAATGAATGGCATCTATGTGTCAATAATAATGTAACAATTTTGTATCACCTTAGAAATATCAACACCTGCGAATGTGTGGAAACGTTACATACTTATATTTGGATATTCTACGACTTGTTTGAATGTTGTTTACAAATGTCCTAAGAGACGAAAAATGTGTATGTAAATATTTCTACTCATTCCGTGCTTAGAAACCATGTAACTGCAGTTCGAAACAGAGCAATTTTCGTTTTTTTTTGTTTTGTAAAAATAGTATCACAATGTGCTATCTTGTAATACACTTATGTACTCTTAAGAGGATGAGTAGCAACCTAAATTAAAAAAAAAAACAGATGTAGATTGATCAGACAAGTGAAGATGAGTCCTAAGTGCTCGAAATGCTTCGTGTATTGAAATAAAAATTACCATTTGTGACAGACTGCGGTTTGTTTTTTTTTAACAAAAAAAATCTGAAGATGGATACACAGGAAAGCAATGAGAAGGTGAAGAATTTAAATGATGTTTTTGTGACTGAAGGCACTATATATGACTACATTTATTCTAATTAATATAGTGATGTGTTTGAATCCTAATGGGTAGCATCAACAAAATAAATTTTTATTGAACAGTGCTAACTGTAGTTCAGAAATATTCGCTTTCATAAGTGGAATCATTTTGACGAAGTCTTAGCATTACCTCACATGTCAGTAATATTCTAACAAGGCAGTAGATGTACATTAGACTGTGGCCCTATCGTACTGAAAGGAGCGTAATGTACATCATTTACTGTTATTAAATAATGTTATGGTAAAATGAAATGAACAGCCTACAACTGATCACTTATTTCTGAAGTTCCGTGTAAAAGCTTGCACACAAACGGTTTTGAGAATGCCTGCGACTGTGAAAACAATGTGTTTGTTTGTAAATATTTTTTCTGTCACCAGTCACGATTTTCTTTTATTCATATTGTACAAGACGCGTTTCGTGAAATTAGTTCCATTTTCAATTGTGTTCTCTCTTTGTACTGTGACTTTTTTACGAAATGTTTTCGATGTGTGAGGTTATGCTTTGTTTTGTTGGCTTTACTGCAATATATAAAAAAAGCGCAATTTTTAGTTAGTTATCGATTTGTATATGTAGTTAGTGGCGAAATTTGGAGGAACTTGTACTTACAGTTTCCTTTTTAGATGTAGCTGACAGAGATAATGTTATAGGTCTTCCACTACTATGTGTTACTACTTATTGTTGACAAATTTGAAACAGCACACTGTACTCTCATCTACTGGCACACGCAGTCTGCAATTGGTTGAGTTCACTGACTCGGAAAAATTGCAAAAATTTACTTGTGGCCTTTCACGCTTTTCATTTTTTGCTCCTGTCGCATCTTCTGTCGTCGATACTGTATGCTTCAAGACTCTGGGAAACGAAAATGTAAGCTTCCAATCTAGCACAGAACTCTGGATACGCTGTATTTCAAACTGTCACCACAATGTAGATTTCACTTTCGCATTCGTTGGCAATGCTGACTCACAACCAAAATGTCAAATCCCAGTTCGCAAATAGACATAGATACATAAAAGTGGATTCCGTGTTTGAGACGAAATTGTTAGTGATATTTCTATGTAATGGGTGTAAATATGCTACACAGGGTGGTCACAAACAATCTGGAGAGCCTTTAAGGATGTGGCGGGGCAGGTTGTGCTGAGAAATAACTTAAGAAAAATATTCGATCCGTTGCACTGTTTCCGAGTTAATTAGCATTGAACTTAGCCAATAAGGGCGTTTCTACATCTACATCTACATGTTTACTCCGCAATTCACACTTAAGTGCCTGGCAGAGTTCATACTACTTCTCTACAATTCCACTCTCGAATGGCGCGTGAGAAAAAGAAACACCTAAATCTTTCCGTTCGAGCTTTGATTTCTCTTATTTTATTATGATGATCATTTCTCCCTACATAGGCATATGTCAACAAAATATTTTCGCATTCGGAAGAGAAAGTTGGTGATTGAAATTTCGTAAATAGATATCGCCGCAAAGAAAACCGCCTTTGTTTCAGTGACTGCCACCCCAACTCGCGTATCATATCAGTGACACTGTCACCCCTATTGCGCGATAACACGAAACGAGCTGCCCTTCTTTGCACTTTTCGATGTCCTCCGTCAATACTACCTGGTAAGGATCCCATACCGCGCAGCAATATTCCAGCACAGGGCGGACAAGTGTACTGTAGACTGTCTCTTTAGTGGGTTTGTCGCGTATTCTAAGTGTTCTGCCAACAAAGCGCAGTCTTTGTTTCGCCTTCCTCACAATATTATCTATGTGGTCTTTCCAATTTAACTTGCTCGTAATTGTAATTCCTAGGTATTTAGTCGAACTGCCAGCCCTTAGATTTGTGTGATTTATTGTATACCCAAAATTTATCGGATTTCTTTAAGTACCCATGTGGATGACCTCGCACTATTCTTTGTTTAGTGCCAATTGCCACTTTTCACACCATACAGAAAGTTTCTCTAGATAATTTTGTAATTGGTATTGATTGTCTGATGATTTTACTAGACGGTAAACAACAGCGTCATCTGCAAACAATCTAAGGGGTCTGCTCAGATTATCATCTAGATCATTTATGTAAATCAGGAACAGCAGAAGGCCTATAACACTACCTTGCGGAACGCCAGATATCACTTCTGTTCTACTCTATGATTTAGCGCGTCTATCACTATGAACTGTGACCTGTCTGAGAGGAAATCACGAATGCAGTCACACAACTGAGACGATGCTCCATATGCACGCAATTTGACTAACAGCCGCTTGTGAGGAACGTTATCAAAAGCCTTCTGGAAATCTAGGAATATGGAATCGATCTGAGATCCCTTGTCGACAGCACTCATTACTTCATGGGAATAAAGAGCTAGCTGTGTTGCACAAGAACGATATTTTCTGAATCCAAGTTGGTCATGTATCAATAAGTCATTTTCTTCAAGGTGATTCATAATGTAAGAGTACAGTAAATGCTCCAAAATCCTACTGCTGATTGAGGTCAGTGACATGCGTCTTAATTCAATGGGTTACTCCATTTCCTTTCTTGAAAATTGGTGTGACCTGTGCTACTTTCCAGTCTTCAGGAACAGACTTTCGTCAAGTGAGCGGTTGTATATGATTTCTAAGAAAGGTGCTATTGTGTCTGCATACTCTGAAAGGAACATGATTGGTATACCATCTGGTGACTGTTTCGCAATATATCTACTTTTATGTCAGTCTTGCTGTTTTGAATTCTGGAATATTTACTTCGTCTTCTTTCGTGAAGGAATTACGGAAAACTATATCTAGTAACTCCGCTTTAGTGACAGCATCATCGGTAACATTTCCATCGCTGTCGCGCAGAGGCGGTATTGACTGTTTTTTGCCACTGGTGTACTTTACATACTACCAAAATCTCTTCGGGTTTTCTACCATATTTTGAGATAATGTTTCATTGCGAAAACTATTAAAAGCATCTTGCATTGACATCCACACTAAATTTCGAGCTTCCGTGAAATTGTTCAAAGTAATTCTCAGAGAAAGAATTAGTACAATTTCGGAAGATGTTTTCTGTCTTCGACGGGCTTTGAACATGTATTTTCGCCAACAAATCGAGGGTAGATTGAAGTCTTCATCAATTATAGCTATATCAGTGGGGTACTTATTTGTAATGGGATTCAAGTTTGCTTTGAACCGTTCAGCTATTATATCATCCGAGTCGGGGAGGGGGGGGGGGGGGTTTCGCTAGAAGGAGCCAGTTATTATTTTGGTTCGGCTGTTGAGTATTACCTCTACCCATACCAACTTCAAGCAGCCTGCCAGATGAAATTAGTGTCAGTTGTTGTCATAGAGTAGATGATAGCTCACAAGTTTGCTCAGCCTTTGGCACGGGTTCGACCATTACAAGCGTCCCATGTTCAATTTTTGTGTCGCTCTCTTTTTCGGTTTTAGGAAACCAAACGATGCACACATTTGGCGACACCATCTCTGGCGAGCCACTTGAATTTTTGCGGGCAACGGCCTGTTTGGCTAACTTCAATTTTAATTAACTCGGAAACGGTGCAATGTATCAAAGCTTTTTCTTAACAGTTATTTCTCAGCACAATATACTCTGAAACACTCTTAAGAGACTTTTCAGACTGTTTCTGACCATCCTTCATATCAACAAGAGATACATCAGTATGCGGGAAAATTGTGAAGGAAGGATCGTCCACAAAACGTGATTAATTCGTCAGCTAGACTCTCTGGTTAACAGTTGTTCATTATCTGGCGCCAACTTGACACGCAGGTACATTCTCATTATCTCCTCTATACTGCAAACAAATTCACTACGTGAACGGCCCTTTGTAAGATTTAACTGTAAGAAAACCAAATAATCGTCACATTCAATACATTATAAATACTGCACATGTATTTCTTGTACTCGGCAAAACAGTTTATATTCAAGAGCAATGCAATTCATTGTCTGAAAAAAGTAGTACTTGAAACATACAAAAAACACAGGAAGAAATTCTGATCTCTATATTTGTTAAAAATAAAGAATACCGTAATGATCATACTTCTAGCGGCAGATAAACGTCCTTTTCCATCAGCGAATTCGGAGGCAATTTTACAAAGTTTTGACAAATTCCATCTTTCTCTTGATGAAACTTCATGTTCTTGGTTTTCAGGACTAAAAGATTTCCACCATTTAATGTACTTCTACCGTTCCAGACCAACAAGTCAGAACGCATTTCTGCTGACTACCATATCTGAACCTGTGCAAATTGGAATAGTCCCTTAGCCACACTCTAGAGTAGTTGTTACATCTTCTGTTACAGAATGGCCCATACATCTACATCTACGTGATTACTCTGCAGTTCACCATTAAGTGCATGGCAGAGAGTTCATCGAACCACCTTCAAGCTGTTTCTGTGCAGTTACATTCTTGAACAGCGCAAAGGAAAAACGGACACTTATATCTTTCCGTGCGAGCTCTGATTTCTATTATGTTATTGTGATGTTCATTTCTTCTATATGTCGCGGACGCCAACAAAATATTTTCGTATTCAGAGCAGACAGTTGGTGATTGAAATTTCATGAGAAGATCCTGACGTAACCAAAAACGCCGTTGTTTTAAATGACTGCCACCCAAATTCGCAAATCATACCCATGGTACTGTATCCCCTATTTTTCGGTAACAAATCGAGCTGTACTCCATCAATCCTATGTGATGCGGATCCCGTACCGCACGGCAGTACTCCAGAAGAGGAAGGACAAGCGTAGTGCAGTAAGTCTTTTTTATAGATCCGTTGCATTTTCTAAGTGTTCTGCAAATAAGTAGCTGTCATTAGTTAGCTTTCCACACAACATCATCTATGTGATCGTTCCAATTTAAGTTATTCTGTTTGTAATCCCCAACTATTTTGTTGAATTCACAGACTAGATTTGTATGATTTATCGTGTAGCTGAAATTTAGCGGATTCCTTTTCGCACTTATGTGAATGACTTCATATCTTTCTTTATTTAGAGTCAATTGCAATGTTTCGCACCATGCAGATAGCTTCTCTAAATCCGTGGAATTGGTTTTGGTCATTTGATGACTTTACAAGGCGGTAAATGGCAGCATTATCTGCAGATAACCTCAGATGGCTGCTCATATTACCTTATATAGATCAGGAACAGCAGAGGGCCTATAACTCTCCCAAGAGGAACTTCAGATATTGCTTCCGTTTTACTCGATGACTTTCCTTCACTTACTACGAACGCTGACCTTCCTGAAGGGAAATCACGAATCCAGTTGCACAACTGAGATGATACACCGTACTCAGGCAGTTTGGTTGGAAGTTGATTGCGAGGAACGGTGTCAAAAGTATTGTGTAAATCTAAAAATATGGAATCAGTCTGACATCGATATCAGTCATTACATCGTGAGAATAAACACCTAGTTGTTTTTCGCAAGAACGATACTTTCTAAATCCATGTTGGAAATTTGTCAATAAAACGTTTTCTTCTAGGTAGTTCATCGGGTTTGAAAATAAAATTTTAGTGCATTTCGACGTTAGTGGTATGGTTCTGTGATTCAGCGGATTACTCCTATTTCCTTTCCTGGGTAGACTGGCGTGATCTGTGCCTCTTTCAAGTCTTTAGGTACGGATATTCCGACAAGTGAGCGGCTGAAATTGATTGCTAATTACAGAGCTATTGTATCAGCATACTCTGAGAGGAACCTACCTGGTATATACGAGGTGCATTCAAGTTATAAGGCCTCCGATTTTTTTTCTAATTAACTACTCACCCGAAATCGATGAAACTGGCGTTACTTCTCGACGTAATCGCCCTGCAGACGTACACATTTTTCACAATGCTGACGCCATGATTCCATGGCAGCGACGAAGGCTTCTTTAGGAGTCTGTTTTGACAACTGGAAAATCGCTGAGGCAATAGCAGCACGGCTGGTGAATGTGCGGCCACGGAGAGTGTCTTTCATTGTTGGAAAAAGCCAAACGTCACTAGGAACCAGGTCAGGTGAGTAGGGAGCATGAGGAATCACTTCAAAGTTGTTATCACGAAGAAACTGTTGCGTAACGTTAGCTCGATGTGCGGGTGCGTTGTCTTGGTGAAACAGCACATGCGCAGCCCTTCCCGGACGTTTTTGTTGCAGTGCAGGAAGGAATTTGTTCTTCAAAACATTTTCGTAGGATGCACCTGTTACCGTAGTGCCCTTTGGAACGCAAAGGGTAAGGATTACGCCCTCGCTGTCCCAGAACATGGACACCATTTTTTCAGCACTGGAGGTTACCCGAAATTTTTTTGGTGGCGGTGAATCTGTGTCCTTCCGTTGAGCTGACTGGCGCTTTGTTTCTGGATTGAAAAATGGCATCCACGTCTCATCCATTGTCACAACCGACGAAAACAAAGTCCCATTCATGCTGTCGTTGCGCGTCAACATTGCTTGGCAGCATGCCACACGGGCAGCCATGTGGTCGTCCGTCAGCATTCGTGGCACCCACCTGGATGACACTTTTCGCATTTTCAGGTCGTTATGCAGGATTGTGTGCACAGAACCCACAGAAATGCCAACTCTGGAGGCGATCTGTTCAACAGTCATTCGGCGATCCCCCAAAACAATTCTCTCCACTTTCTCGATCATGTCGTCAGACTGGCTTGTGCGAGCCCGAGGTTGTTTCGGTTTGTTGTCAGACGATGTTCTGCGTTCATTAAACTGTCGCACCCACGAACGCACTTTCGACACATCGTTAACTCCATCACCACATGTCTCCTTCAACTGTCGATGAATTTCAGTTGGTTTCACACCACGCAAATTCAGAAAACGAATGATTGCACGCTGTTCAAGTAAGGAAAACGTCGCCATTTTAAGTATTTAAAACAGTTCTCATTCTCGCCGCTGGCGGTAAAATTCCATCTGCTGTACGGTGCTGCCATCTCTGGGACATATTGACAATGAACGCGGCCTCATTTTAAAACAATGCGCATGTTTCTATCTCTTTCCAGTCCGGAGAAAGAAATCAGAGGCCTGAGAACTTTAATGCACCTCGTAATAGAATCTGGTCCGGGGCGTTGCGTTTGTTAAGTGATTTAATCTGCTTCGGTATACCGAGGATATCTACTTCTAAGTTATTCGTGTTGACAGTTGTTCTTTGTTTGAATTCTGGATTATTTTCCTCGTCTTCTTTGATGAAGGTATTCTGGGAAACGTACGTTAATAAGATCACCTCTTCACAGAAGTTGGTCTACTCCTCAATTGCGTTCTATGAAACGTAGGATTTGCGTGAACTACGCGTCCGTATGTGGCCATACTAGTCGCACTGTAGAGAATTTTGCAGTGCTTACCTTGAGAAGAGTGTTGGTCATGCCGCAATGGTCCCTTTTCCACTTACTGCCGGCGGTGTTTACAGAGTGGCTTTTATACGCGGACCGTTCTCCCACTTAATGGCTAACCGCAGCCGGGCTCATCTGGGAAACGCGGACAACCGTAACACTCGCGCCCGCAGCTCCGTGTGATTAACTTCCACGCCGCCGGCTACACCCACCCCTGATAGATGCCATGGAGTTGCGTTCTTCTGAAGCGCTTCTACGTTGATGCCGTATTTCTAGATTTCCAGAAGTATTCTGACATAGTTCCTCACTAGTGGCGTCTAATCAACTTGTGTGCCTACGTAATATCGACGCAGCTGTGTGACTGTACTCCATGATTTCCTGTCAGAAAGGTCGCAGTTGATAGTAACTGATGGCAAGCAATCTAATGAAACCAAACTCATGTATATAATTTAGTTAATGAATTAATTCATGGATTAAGTTTTGATGTTTTTACATAAAATTTTACTGAAATAATCCCTCTCATTTTAGACCTAAATGAAACATAAACTATTGTCATCTTTCGAAACCAATGGACATACTCTACAGTTGCACTATTTTAAAATCTTCGCTGCTATAAAATATACCATCACACAGACTTATCCTTGTACCTGAGAATGGTGTAACAGCCGAAAATCGGTTTGTAAAATAATAAATGTTGTAGAATATTACACCATTTCGTGTGCTTTTCCATTCACACGTAAGTTTTGTTCAGTGCTGCACTGCACCTCAAAGTGACACCGCCACATGACAATTTTTTAACAGTCATCAAGTCTGTGCAAAACAACTGTCGTAAAGTTCTGCCAATCGTTCGATTCCTTGACGATAGAAATTCACTCCTTGCCCACCTAGCCGTTCGACAACCGCTGATGTAACGTCCTCATCAGCGAAGAATGTGTGAATGCAGTGAATCAGTTCCTCGACTGGCTGGCCATTGTCGTCTGAGGGTCGAAGTCAATGGTCTCCATTACCGATCAGATCACCAACGCATGTGCAGCCTTGATCATATTGTTAACACCAATCCACCTGGTTGGACGTGAAATTGTATTCGGTCCAAATAAAACCAGAATTCATAATGGATCTGTGTGCAGTTTAGATGTTTAGCCAACAAGGATCGTACTCCTCGGTTCAAATGGCTCTAAGCACTATGGGACTTAACATCTGAGGTCATCAGTCCCCTGGACTTAAAACTACTTAAACCTAACTAACGTAAGGACATCACACACATCCATGCCCGAGACAGGATTCGAAACTGCGACCGTAGCAGCGGCGCGGTTCCGGACTGAAGCGACTAGAACCGCTCGGCCACAGCGGCCGGCGTACTCGCCGGGGTACTTCAGCTTTAGAGTACGTTTCCAGTTGCTACATTATTTCACTCCTACACCGTGATGCAGCTGTTACCGGTAACGCAGCAGACTGTTTACAGCTATCTGTCGTCTTCTACTAGTGCAAGGTACTGGTAAGATCAGCTCCTTGAAAACTCTTTTCTGTTTTCCTAAATCTCAAGAGTGACTATGCAAGTAGGGCCTACGTTCGCTTGCCCCGAACAAGTACCAAACACAATATTTATGATTAATGGGTCAAATTTATTTAGATATTAATTAATTTAACTGATAAAAAGGCGCCACCTCAAATATCATTTGATAATACTGCACAACCTAGGTTTCGGGCTATAAGATATTTTCAAGTACTTTAATGTACTTGAAGATGGGCTTATAACCCGAAACCTAGGTATTGCAGTAACATTAATAATAAAATTTGTGAAACAAGGCTAGAAACAGAGTTTGTTTAGTTAATTTGCGATGTTTCACCAAGAACCCACAGTTGATTCAATTAAAATCGTTTGACACTTTCATACATGACACACTTTCCACAATGCGTTCGCACATTCATACATGATACATGAAACTTACTAAAACTGTACATCACGTGACGGCACCGCTCGTCCACGCCAAGTTGCAGTTGCACAAAAGATCTTATCGAATAAGCTCAGTTTAATGAAATTCTAATGAAATTAATCCCGTTCCCTGACTGAAATAGTTGGTACGTCACCATTATCATTGCCTCACACCAGAATGACTACCGGAAACTCAAACAAAACTAACTCTTACACATTTCAGCCTAGCAACTACACAGAACATCCCTACTCACCGGCATCCTAGGGAAGAGTAAAACTAACCTGCTCCGTCACCGGGGTCTACACAGCAACCCGGAAGGACCCAGAGAGCGTAAGCGGCCTCGTGAATATCCTGCTAGATATTCTGGTCGACGTCATCCAGATAAAAATGTGTTTCGTCGTCTGGAGCTTCGCCTTCGGGAGACAGGTTCTCTCTGCTTCCACCATCACGTGACAGCGGTCGTTCACGGACTCATCGTACTCCAGCTTCCGAGGAAGTTATTCTGGAAGTCATACACCAAGAACCGCAACGAACCACACGTGGCGTAGCAAGGCAGCTGTGTGTATCGCAATGCACGGTCATTGACGCGATGCACGAGCGTGGGCTGCAGTTGTGCAAAACTTGCATCCTGCAGACTGCCCTTCGTCGCAGTTCTGTGGATGGTTCCAACAACAACAGGAATCAACTACGACTTCATAAACACTGTAAAATGGTTGGGTGAAGCAGCGTTCACTCGCGACGGTGTCTTTAATGAGCACAATGCCCGCTATTGGTGTGATGTTTACCCGCAAGTTACTCGCGACCGTGGACATTAAGTTCGCTTTGGCATCAGTGTGTGGACTGGAACATTTAGAGACTGGAATTTGGGTCTCTACTTGTTGCCTCATCGGTTGATTGCACGAAGGTATCATGCATTCCTGTCAAACTATTTTCCTGACGCACTGGAAGATGCTCCATTTCATGTTTGGCAGAGGTTATGGTTCCAACATGATGGTGGACCACCAAATTTTGTAATTAATGTGCAACAGTATTTAGACAGATCATTTCCACGGAAAAGGCACGCACAAGGAGGTCTAGTTGTATGGTCTCGCATTCACTTGACCTAATATCCCTAGATTTGTTCCTGTGGGGACACGACATATGTGAAAGAACTGATAGCGGGTGTTCATGCCGCTCTTGTATCTGTGGATGTAACCATGTTGCGAAGAGTCCACAGCTGTATGATCGAACTGGGCGCGCAATGTTTAGACGCGAAGGGGGGTCGCTTTGAACATCTGTATTTTTTGAAAAGTCATGCTGTCATTAATATGGAAATTATATTGTCACTGGTCGACAATGTGTTACATCTGAGCAGACGCACTGCATGTAGTATAAATGACTAGTAGATGTTGAGTAATTTAACTGTGCAGTCATCTTTAGGATCTCGAAATTGATATAGTTACTGTAGTTATTTTGTCCTATGACAGGTCATTTGTTTCAGCTGTTTATTTATGACTCGTCTGACCACGTTTTCGTAATGTTAACCTTCACAGAACACTGTGCTATGTAAATGTCGGATACGTATGCCTTAAGAAACCGTGTATACTACAGTATTATGTGACAGAATGGAACTGGCAAATAAAAACATATATGCCTAATCTAAAACTGAACCCTCGACCTCCTGCATGCTAACCAAACCGCTGTCAATTGTACGGCACTACGCCTGTCAGCTGACAGAAGTAGTTACTGCAACATCCAACTGTGGTTTTCCCACAATTCAGGCCTCTTCCTGCGCACAACATTCCTCATGCGATTCCCTGGTAGACTTCCCTGTTTACCATCTGACCATCTGACCACGTGGCACAAATTCATGATGGATACTGCCTTCGTAGTCAGAAAACACAACCAACATCACCTTGATATTTGACCGACTGATGCGTGTTTTTTTTTGGACGAGATGACTCTTTGCCCACCCATTGCGGCGACTGCATCTTCGTTTCAGCTTCATAGCCGTACACCCACATCCCATCGGCTGTTATGATGTTTTTAAGAAAGTTTTCACTGTCATTAACAGTGGCAAGCAGTTCCTCACTCGTTTCGACACAGGTCTGTTTCTGATCTTCAGTCAACAAACGCGGTACGAATTTTGCACTGAAATGACGCATCTCAAGTTTTCCACTCAAAATTTTATTGCGTGATCCTACGCTTACTCCCATATTCTCAGCAACTTCCCGAACAGTTAAACGTCGATTTCCGCGAATCACAGCGTGAACGCTAACCACGTGGTCATCATCTGTTGACGTGGAAGACTTGGAATCGTCACGGACCGACATTCTGCCCTGTTGAAAACTTTTAAAACACTCGTAGCTGGCGGCCGGAGTGGCCGAGCGGTTCTAGGCACTTCAATTCGTAACCATGCGGCTGCTACCGTCGCAGGTTGGAATGCTGCCTCAGGCATGGATGTGTGTGGTGTCCTTAGGTTAGTTAGGTTTAAGTAGTTCTAAGTTCTAGGGGCCTGATGACCTCAGATGTTAAGTCCCATAGTGCTCAGAGCCCCACTCGTAACTGCGTGCGACTCATACAGTCCTCCCCATATGCTTGCCTAAGCGTTTGAAATGTCTCTGTGAAAGTTTTGCCAAGTTTGCAGCAGAATTTCACACACACACATACGTTGTTCTTCAAGTTCCTTCACTACACTTCAAATGGTTCAAATGGCTCTAAGCGCTATGGGACTTAACATCTGAGGTCATCAGTCCCCTAGACTTAGAACTACGTTAACCTAACTAACCTACGGACATCACACACATCCATGCCCGAGGCAGGATTCGAACCTGCGACGGTAGCAGCCGCGTGGTTACGGACTGAAGCGCCTTGAACCGGTCGACCACAGCTGCCGGCTTCATTGCACTAATCTGACGAACAGGCTGTAGACGTGCTTACTTCAGTGGCTGTGGTTCGCTTGCTAATTGTCCGAGCGACACGAGGCAAATGGCAGATTGTTGTCTAAACCTGTCGCTAGGTGTGATCAGGTGTTTCTTTCTGAACACACTTCGTATCACACCGCAATTCCACCGCACTGTGCTGTTCCGGCTACTTCCGAGAAAGGCTGAGCAAAACCGAGACATCCCGGACCTTGGCCCGCACATGGTCCGCACACTCTGGCCGGCCCTGTTCTACACAACGCAGTGCAGAGCCTTACGTATAATTACTGGGGCATTCATGTCAACGCCAACCAACGCATTCCTGGTTGAACCGAATGAACCACCGTTAACGTCGCAAAGAATATTCCTCTACAAGTACCTCCTCCAGCGACTCTGTTTCGAAGAATCCGTGAATTAAAATCCTACTGTGTGTGAGGATGATATTGGATAAATAAGCAACTTCCATTCGCCGCGGTTGAATACGTGGAGATGCAGGCATTAAGGCAGCAGGTGTGGAAAAGTCCTCTTCTACCACAGTACAACAGCACATATGAAACGTCGACTTTACAGTTTGACGCCAGGACCAGTTTAACGTGTTAAAACCAGGACCCAAGTAGCGAAACGGCAATGGAATTCCTGTCTCACAACCCCGATGCGTGCGTGATGTACTATACAGTCTCGTCCAAGTCCAGAGAAGCCTCTGGTAGCGCTGTTTGGGTACCCCAAAGCAAACAATAACGCATTTACAGACTGGATCCACACTCCACTGTTATGACAGCCGAGCTGATTGCCATTTCGGAGGACTACCACAGAAGACACAATAGTCAGAACCTCTGATATTATGTCAGCCCTACAAACCATCACAATACTTGCACCAGCCTAATAATTGCAGCAGTTGTCGCAGTAAATGGAAATGGAAATGTCGTGTGGCTAGGGCCTCCCGTCGGGTAGACCATTCGCCTGGTGCAGGTCTTTCAATTTGACGCCACTTCGGCGACCTGCGCGTCGATGGGGATGAAATGATGATGATTAGGACAACACAACACCCAGTCCCTGCGCGGAGAAAATCTCCGACCCAGCCGGGAATCGAACCCGGGCCCTTAGGATTGACAGTCTGTCACGCTGACCACTCAGCTACCGGGGCGGACAGTTGTCGCAGTTATGTTTCGGGTGGAGAGGAACTGTCGCAACATCTTTACTATATGGATGAAAGGCCACTCTGGGTACCTGCAAAAGAACAAGCAGATGGCCTGGCAAAGCACCATCTCTACATTGAGCTATTAAATACGATAAACTCACTCTCACATACATAATATCGATGCTCAGAAAGTGATTGTCCTTGGACTGGCAAGAGTAATGTTCGAGGACATGTAAAATCAAAGGCACGCACTAGTTCATCCCACGTTTCCAAATGTGCCATGGCACAATAAGGCACAAACATCGGAGCTTCACAACAGTTACAGCACAGCTGAAATTTAATCACTGGAAGTTCAACAAACACTTCTACGGGTCAACCTAAGCACCAGCCCTGTATGTTTTTGCGGAGAGGAAGAAGATCCAAACGATATATTTCTACAGTAAGGCGTACCACATAAAAATCCTTGCAAGTAATCTTCGGGCTCCTGGTCATCAGTTCCCATGTAGTCACCAAACCTTGTTAGCATCTAGCTACATAGCAATGTATAAGCCACTGCACGAATTCTTCAACAGTGCTAACGTCAAGATATAGCTTCCTTCGCTGCTAATGTGCTGACATTGGAACTTAGAATGCCAGCTGAATTTACTGACTATATCCACATGTGTTATACTGCAGAATATGGAACACTCAGCCTCTAAATGTATGCGTCTGAATACCGGTGTATCTATATTTGTGGTTGTAATACACAACTCTGGTTCTCGTAAACTGTTTTTCCGTTCTGTCTATATGGTACTTACAGACCTACACAAATATTCAATTTTGTATCAGCAGCTTTTGAAAGAATTTTCACAGTACGTGCAAAGAACGTTTAATAGTTAATTTGGATACATAGTCATTAATATGGACTGAACTGGGAATATCCCAAATGTGTACAAACGACGATTTATCATTTCTTACTGTGTTACCAGTAGGATTTTTATGGTATATTACCACTGTGAAATTTCCTGGCAGATTAAAACTGTGTGCTGGACCGAGACTCGAACTCGGGACCTTTGCCTTTCGCGGGCAAGTGCTCTACCAACTGAGCTACCCAAGCACGACTCACGGGCCATCCTCACAGCTTTACTTCTGCCAGTACCTCGTCTCCTACCTTCTAGAAGCTCTCCTGCGAACCTTGCAGAACTAGCACTCCTGAATGGAAGGATATTGCGGAGACATGGCTTAGCCACAGCCTGGGGGAAGTTTCCGGAATGAGATTTTCACTCTGCAGCGGAGTGTGCGCTGATATGATACTTCCTGGCAGATTAAAACTGTGTGGCGGACCGAGACTCGAACTCGGAACCTTTACCTTTCGCGGGCAAGTGCTCTACCATTCTGGATACTACCACTGTGTTTCCGTCGCTGCATTTCTGTCTTTTTGACTCGTTTTAGTGTGCTCTGATTGTAAATCTTGTTTTATGTCGAACTAGCCCTGTGTTAACATTATGTAACGTCGTACGAAGGTATCGTTTAAAATAATGTCCACCATGAAACTTCAAAACAAGTTGTAATATAACGTTTCCTGTGTTGAGACGGCTGTATCAGAATCTGCTTCAGGAAACCAAGGATCACTAAATCTGCATAGCTGGATGGGGTATGAACCATTAATGCGAGTACTGTGCCACCTCACTCAATCTTCTTTTCCCATGATAGATTCTGTGAAATATACCAGACGATGACCGATCCACGCCTCAAACTCAAAATTAGGAAAGCATCTACCTATGACAAACAAAGAGAAATTAAAAAATCTCTATGAGAAGACTTCATCCCACGAGCGATACCCCTCGGATTGATTCACTCGTTAGGACTATCGCACAATCACCTTGAAAGCTCATACGTCCAAGATGCTAACCACAATATGGTATACAGATGATGACCAGTTTGGCTATGCTAAAGGCAAAGAGTGAAGTAGTTGTGGCGCTCTTCATAATAGTGGAAAGACTTAAGAAAAATGAAGAAACATGCGTAGGATTTGTCTACTAAGAAAAAACGTTCGAAATCAAAAGTATCCGGACATCACATTGTAATGTGGAATTGACCACTAGATAGACCCATCAGTATAAAGGAGAGAAGAGTATTGTGTTGTCAGTAGAGAAGCAGTAATAGCAGAATTGGTCTGTCAGGAAAGTACAGTGACTTCGAACGCAGCCACTGGACGTCATCTGAGTAACAAATCCATCAGGAACATTTAAATCCTTCTAAAATTGCCTAAGTCGACTCTTCGCGAGGTGCCTGTGAAGTGGAAATGTGACGGAACAATCATAGCTAAACCAAGTCTCGGTAGACTCCATGCACTGACGGACGAGGACAGTCGAGTATTGTGGAGGGTGGCTGAAAAAAATCGCATGAAACCAGCGGAAGGAATCTCTCGTGAGTTCCAAAGTGTTATCAGTAATCCAGCTAGCACAGTGAATGTGCATAACGAATTCAAAATAATGTGGTACAATGGTCGTGCAGCTCCTCATAAGCCACACATTTCTGTGGTTAACGCAAAACGATACTTGAGGTCGTGTAAAGAGCGAAGCCAATGGTTACTGGGCGAAAATTACTTAGCGATGTCCGGGTACTTTAGATCATGTAGTGTATGTCTATCTCTCTGACATTTTCGACCACTTTTTGTAGTGATCTGGAGTGGAGAATCAGTCTGACGGAAGTTTTGGGTTTGGTGCATGCTTGGAGAACGTTACCTGCCATCATATTTAGTGCCTCAGTGAAGTACAGAAGGAGTTACTGCTTTTCGTGGTTTTAAAGTGGTCTCCTTATTGCTCGTAAGAAAAAGCTAAATGGGGGAGGACAGGAATACATTTTACAGCATTGTGTATTGCGTTCAGTCAAGAAATAGTTCAGAGGTGATCGTTGGTATCAGCACTGTATACTCTTTCATAAAGAACCATCTATGAGTCAATGGTGTGTGGACAATAACATTCCTGAAATCGACTTACCTGATCAGAATCCCAGCCAGAACCAAACGGAACACCTCTGGGATCAGTTAGAATTCCTACTTCGTTCCAGACCCCAGCATCCAACATCAGTACCTCTTCTGGTTTCGACTCTTGAGGAAGAATGGGCTGCCATTCCTCCACAGACAATCATTCCCTCATTGAAACTGTCCCTGGCATAGTTCACGGCATTTTAAAGGCGAAGGGTGGACACAGTACATATTGATATCCACTAATATTGTCCGGAAACTTTTCGTCAGATAGTGTACACTACTGGGAAAGATAGAAAATATACAATACGTACACCGATGAAGTGAGTACATTATGAACGGAAGACCAAGAGTGAAGTGCTCCTACTAAAAAGGCCATGAGGCTGATGCAGTCCTTCTCCTCTATTTTTCAATGTTTATGCCGAAGGTACAATGAAAAAATAAAATGAAGGTTCAGAAATGGGATATAAGTTGAGGGTCAAATGATGTTAAGAATTCATTGACGGCAGGAAAGTGACCAAGACTTGTAGAATCTATTAAATAGAATGAACGGCATACTGAGCACGAAATATCGATTGAGTAGAAAGCAAAGAAAGACGAAAGTATGGAGGAGTACCACAAATGAAATTAATGACATACTTTAGATCCGAATTTGCGGACCATATGGTCGAGCAAGTATAAGTATTGCGCTACCTTGGAACGAAAATAACGCATAAGGGACGAAGCATGCAAATCTAAGGAACAACTAGCATACGAAAAGTGAGCATTCTTCGCCAAAAGAATTCTAGTTGTATCGAAAAAAGCTGTTAATTTGGGAAGGAAATTTCTGAGAGTCTACAATTGAAACAGAGCATTGAATGAAAGGGAACCATGGGCTGTGGAGGAGAAGGGTAATGAAGCGTTTCAAATGTGTTGCTACCAAAGGAAAATTAAGCGGAGTGATAAGAAATTAGCAAGTTCTTCACAGAAACCGTGAAGGAAGAAGTATTTTGAAAACACTCATTAGACGAAAGAATATGATTATAGTGTTAAAACTTGAGTGACTATCTTCCATGGAACTGGGAAAGCCGTAGAGGGAAAATACATTGTAGATGAAGACAGAAAAAACATGTCCTACAAATAAAATATTATCCAAATATCCTTCCACTTTACTCGTTGTAAGATGTAATGCATTACACTGTACAAACAGATTCCGGTCGTATGTAAAGTACACAAGTGACAAGCGTAATCAATACCTTCACTGCACGATAGCAACTGTAATGTTACTGATGACAGTGCTACTAAAGCAAAGTTAGTAAACACGGTTTTTCGAAACTGCTTCACCAAAGAACACGAAGTAAATGTTCCAGAATTTGAATCAAGAATAACTGCCAACATGAGCAACTTAGACATAGATATCCTTAATGTGGGGAAGCATCTCACATCAGTTAATAGAACAAGGCTTTCAGTCCATATTGTACACCACTTAGGGTCTTTTCAGAGTACGCTGTTACATTAGCTCCATACTTAGCAGTCATACAAGCCTAAAAACGCTTGCTCGTCGAAAGATCTATACCTAAGGACTGGAAAGTTGCACAAGTCAAACAAACACACAGCAAAGGAAATAGGAGTAATCCACTAAATTACAGACCTATATCTCTGATTTGCAGTAGGATTTTGGAACGTATATTGTGTTCGAACACTACGAATTACCTCAAAAAAAAAAAAAAAAAAAAAAAAGGTTTATTGACAAACAGGTAGCTCGAATTCAGAACATATCGTTCTTGTGATACACAACTAGCTCTTTATCTTGACATCGAAAGAGGATTTCAAATTGATTACGTAGTTCTAGATTAACAGATTAACAGAAGGCGTTGGATACCTTTTCTCACAAACGATTTTTAATCAGATTACGTTCTTATGGAGTATCGTCTCAGCTGTACGACTGGATTCGTGATTTCCTGTCAGAAAGGTCATCGAGAGAAATAGACATAATATGTGGCGTTCCCCAAGGAAGTGTTACAAGCCCTCTGCTGTTCCTGATCTACATAAAGTTGAGTGTTAGGAGACAATCTGCGCAGCCCTCTCAGATGTTTTGCAGATGGTGCTCTCATTTACCGCCTTGTGAGTCATTAGATACCAAAACAAGTAATCCAGATAACTACAAAAACTGGTTGAAAATGTCAGAGAGATAGATATACGCTACATGATCTAAAGTACCCTGACATCTCTAAGTAATTTTCGTACAGTAACCACTGGATTCGCTCTTCACACCACCTCAAGTGGTGGTGGTGGTTAGTGTTTAACGTCCCGTCGACAACGAGGTCATTAGAGACGGAGCACAAGCTCGGGTTAGGGAAGGATTGGGGAGGAAATCGGCCGTGCCCTTTCAAAGGAACCATCCCGGCATTTGCCTGAAACGATTTAGGGAAATCACGGAAAACCTAAATCAGGATGGCTGGAGACGTCCACCTCAAGTATCGCAGGCAAGATATTTGTATCGTGCGAACGGGGCAACTGACTTCAAATAATGAAAAATTTGAAGTCATCCACATGAGCACTAAAAGGAATCCGCTAAATTTCGGTTACACGACAAATTACACGAATCTAAAGGCCGGCCGCGGTGGTCTAGTGGTTCTAGGCACGCAGTCCGGAACCGCGGGACTGCTACGGTCGCAGGTTCGAATCCTGTCTCGGGCATGGATGTGTGTGATGTCCTTAGGTTATTTAGGTTTAATTAGTTCTAAGTTCTAGGCGACTGATGACCTCAGAGGTTAAGTCGCATAGTGCTCAGAGCCATTTTGAACGAATCTAAAGTCTGTGAGTTCAACTAAATATTTAACGATTACAATTATGATCAGGTTTTTCTTAGAATGATCACGTAGATAATGCTGTGGTGAAAGCGACCAAAAGCTGCAATTTATTGAAGAACATTTTAAACATGCCACAGGTCTAGTACGGAGACTGCTTACTCTATAGTTGTTCGTCCTCGTCTGGAGTACCTCTCCGCGGTGTGGAATCCACATGAGACGGGTTTGATGGAGGACATCGAAAAATTTAGTTCTAAGACGGGCAGCTCGTTTTACATTTTTACGAAATAGGGGAGAGAGTAAAACGGCGTTTTTCGTCACCAAATTCCTCCTCCGAATCCGAAAATATTTTTCTGGCGCCCATTTACATGGAAAGAAACGATCATCATAATAAATAAGGGATATCAGCACTCGCACGGAAAGATTTAAGTGTTTGTTTCTTCCTGCGAGCTTTTCGGGAGTGAAGCAGTAGAGAAATAGCTCGAAGATGATTCGATGAACCCTCTGTCTGGCACTTAATTGCGAACTGCAGAGTAATCATGTAGATGTAGCCGTAGATTACAAACAAAGTAACGCAAGTGTACTAACGTTTGTGAACTACGCAACACGAAGGAAGTGAGACTACTGAGAGACGACGTACGCGTGCTTCCAGCAGGGTGAGTGACTTAAAAAAAGAACTGGAAAAACAAGGAGTGGTATCTACCTACGTAATTGAAGATGTCTATAGATCCACATCTCTAGGACAGGTCGTGAACGCTTGCCAGTACTGTGGCTATAGGCTCGGAGGTAGCCTGTTCGAATTCTGGTGGTGGAAGTTTTCTTCTTCTTGTCGCTGGGTTGGCAAAGCTGTCGCCACATCCCTGTCCCCAGACTTCTCTATCTCACGTCTTCCTTAGCCTCTTCTCTTCCTATTCTCCCCTTCGCTTCTTGGGTACCCCGCAGACTCCCCTCTGTCCTTCCTTCAGATTGCTATGAAACTGCTCTCTTTGGCCATCCTTCTTCGATTCTTTTGGGATCGGTTGTAGAATATCTCTGTTACATTTTCCATCACGTGATAGAATACTACCCAGATATTAATATAGGAAGTGAATGTCCTGTATGAGTCTGGGATCAAAAGGTTCTCCGAAAGCGTTAAAATTAGGCATAATTTTTAGTACTGACACGGAACTTTCTTTTATATGTTCTAACCTTTATAATATCTGATAATGGCAGTAGCCGAAACATTGTAACAAATAAAGAAATTTTATTAAGCGATCTATACGATTTCGTTCACAAAAACTACTCAGGTGCTTATACTCTTCACCGCATCTTAGATATTCTGTCTTCTCAAAATTACTTTTAAAACTCTACTTTTTATATTCTTCAGACTACTTCGTAAGCATGTACGATATGTCCTCTTCATCGCTTGCCACAAGGACGTGATTATCAGCGTAGAAAAGTGTGGACATACACTTGTATATCAGCATTTGGCTGGCAAGGAGATGCGAGAAGGTGGCGTAAAGTTTCAAACCACAAGAATTTGCGTCAGTGTGCTGGATTACATTCGAAACCTCTCTTCAATGTCTCCTCGTATCAGGAGCATTGTTCATTGTTAATGGGACTCCGTTCGTCTGATAGAGACATAAAACTCCATGACTTCCTCGGTACTATTCCTTCATTGTCGTATAACAAAAACTAGATATTTATTTATTTACATTTATTTGTTTACTTAGAGATCTACTCCTAAGAAACCAAATCAGACTGTAACTTTTTACTGGTTGCAGTAAAGTAACTATTACTATTTAATTTCATTTCGGAGCTATTTTTAAAAAATTAGAACTTCCAAGCAACAAATTAATTGATAACACTTCTTACTAACTAAATGACCATCATTATTAATTAGTAAGTAAGGTTTCGAGCCTTTCTTAACTGCACTTTACTTCGCAAAAGGCACCAATAAAGTCATAGATCCCGACATTAACGTTGTGTTTCTGAGATCCGGGACGCGCTGACGGGGCTAAAGAGTTCAAGTACCATTGGTTTTACGATATTTTCATAGTTCTCACTGATCTGCAATATATTCCCACAGTGCCATTTAGTGTCACCACACGCGTCGTTCTTTGTCCGCCTATGCAGTTACCTCCGCTGCAAGAACAGTCTTTTTGTGTCATATCTTAGCTGTTACTGCAACATGTCGCAGTACCACAGAGGTTTTAATTTCTGGCACTCACCAACGCTTATCACCCCTCCACACATAGCTCAACGCAAGTCTACGCTACGATCGCACTTGTATTTCTTTATACAATCAATTCTTTACGATGCTTTTGAGTTCTTGCCCTCTTTTCATTGAAGCCTCTTGGAAACTTTTTTCTATTGTTTAACATGTACCATTTTCATTCGTCCCGTAAGATGATGTAAACTCTTCTATTCCCTATTTCATCTTTCTATTATTCGGTGATTTCTCTGAAAAGAATGAAGTGCCGAACATTATGGTCCGGCTTTCGAATTTCCTCAGAGTCACTGTCACCGTTAATTCGACAACCTGTGCAAATACTTGGGGTAAAGTTCAAATCATGTAAGGAAACGGATCACACCACTCCAGGGTAGAACGGATTTCATGCATTATGCACATAGTGATTGCATCCATGAGGCTTAGTCGTTACCCTAGTACTTTTGTCACTTTACATGTCAGTTCTTCGTGCCAGTTTTACGTTCCCTTCTTTCTGATAGCTAGGTCTAAGAAGTATACTTGTAATGTAACGAGAAGATCATATTGCTAGCTAACACTCTAGTAAATATGCGTAGATCAGTAGTCAAGCTGTCTACGTCGCATAAAAAGTCATAGTGCAGGTGAAGAATGATTGATCACAAATTATGCATGACCCGCTTCAGAATTATTTCCATCTCCAAAAAAACCTTGTACAGGGGTAGCAAAAGGAGAAGAGTGTTACCAGTTGTGTACGTAACATGAGTTGACAGACTATTAGTAGTCTTTCATCTCATGTTACGTACTTGGATTTCTGACGATAAAAATAATTCTGAGTCTTATATACATTATGATCAATTAAGTCAGTTTTCATCCGTTGTACCACTTTTTATGCGACCTAGCCAGCTTAACTACAGACTTACGCATATTTTTTTAATGGGAAAAGTTTCCTTAGAACTGGTCCTATAAAAAGCTGTAAATCTCACATGTATACACCGTGCTTAGAGCTGCTTTAAATTTAAACAGTTGTGACCTATGTGTCCACATGTTTGCAATTTTATTCATCAGACTCATAGTTCTTCAGCTGACGATTTCAGTGTGATTATGAAAATTTTGCGTCTCATGAAGGTGCAATTGCTACAGCACCCCTCTTAAACGATTTCTTATTTATTTTTATATTTTTATTTTGCGCAGGAGTGTTTCATTCCGTGCACCAGATGTACTGTTCCATTTGCAGCTACTTTAGGCTTGGTTTCCGAACACCAAGTGCGAAGTACTGACATAAATTCTGGATTATTTTCTTCTAACTCTGCACTATCATTAGGGCATTGTTCGGTGTTCCCGGGTTTTTGTTATGATTTTTTTTTCTTTCCTGGGACCGACTAGTTCCATAAATTTTTTTCACAGTGTTTTCGCCATCTAATTTTCCCTTTGGCGAAGAAACAAAATGCAGTGACATTCTGCGGATGTGCAGTTGCATCTGCCACATTCGCAAAGATAATTGATGATTTCTTTCTTGATGTTTTCCTCTCTGAGTTTCTTATTTTCCTTACCTAGTTTCGAAGTTCCCTTTATGAACTTTTTCTAATTCTTCGATTCGTCCCTTTGGGTTGCCTGCTCAATTACCTATCACGCTAATTTACTCATGCTTTTCTTACACTTATATTGTAGTTCGTCGTCTGTAAATTTTGTGATCTCCAAGATATGCTTGTTTCCTGTGCTTTTATTATGCTAGCCTGTATCCTATCCTCTTCAGATTTATTACGGGTACTGCCTCGTGTATGATCTCCACTACCCGTATCTCCACTGTCCGTATTTTCCTAAGGTGAGGTGAATAGTAGTAAAGCATAATGGTGACTCACTGTGAGATGTGTCGTTAGTGGGACCGTTACACTAGCCGCTGACGGCGCACCCCCGTCACCCAGGCGGACGTTCCAAGTGGCAAGGGGTGAGTCAGCTGGTGCTGCTGCTGATGTAAGCTGCGCTCCACTAAGCAGAACGCTGAATCTTCGCCATCCGACCCCACTCGTAACGGTTGAGACGTTGGAGAGCAGATGATCGGTATCACGAAGAATAAGTCTCTATACAGCGCATGGTGCAGAGTATCTTGTACCACTACTAGTCATTCCCTTTCCTGTTCCACCCGAAAATGGAGAGCGGCAAAAGCGACAATGTACTGGACGTTTGCTTTAACTTGAGACAATTAAATACACTGACGGAAAAAAATCGCAACATCAAGAAGGAGTTGTGCGACATAATCTAAAGTTTGTAGGCGTCTTTCTACATCTCAAAAATGATGCCTATTCTAATTCCGAACTAGTCGCGTAAGACTACTAGCGCCAGTATGATGAGGATGCACATCAGGTTTGCTTTAAACACACGCTGTAACGGTCGCGAGCGTTAGTTGCCTTTGAAATTGGACATAGTGAGTTGATGTTAGTCAAGAACGCCTTTAGGGCGACAAAGGCGCCATTATTAATACCACACCGTGTTTGAGCGCGGTCGTGTAATAGGGCTACGAGAAGCTGGATGTTCCTTCTTGGACATTGCAGAAAGACCTGTCAGGAACGTAGCCATCGTACATAATTGCTGGCAGCGGTGGTCACGAGAATGTACTACGGTTGTAAGAAGACCGGCCTCCTAATGGCCGAGTGACACTGCTGAGAGAGAAGACCGTCGTGTTCGGCGTATGCCTCTGGCGCATCGTACTGCGTTTGAGCAGCAGAGACACACCAGACTGTTACAAATCCGTTACTGCAAGAAGCTTCGAGTCAGACGCCCTGTAGCATGTAATTCCACTGATCTCAAACTACCGTCATATGCGACTTCGGCGGTGTCAAGCGAGTACCCAAAGGAGGGCTGAGTGGAGGTCTGCTATGTTTTCTGAGGACAGCTGGTTCTGCCTCGATGCCAGTCATGGCCCTGTGCTGAGGACCTGTAATCAACCTGACTGCGTGCTGGTCAAACTGGACCTACCCCATGAGCTACCGTCTGGGGTGCGATTTAGTATGACAGCAGGAGTACTCTCTTAGTCATCCCGTGCACCCTGACTGCAAATTTGCACGTTAGTCTGGTGATTCTACGTGCTATTCATCAACAACATTCCAGGGAGTTTTCCAACACTATAACGCTCGCTCAGATACCGCTGTTGTAACCCAACTTGCTCCACAGAGTGTCGACATGTTGCTTTGGCCGACTTGATCACCAGATCTGTTGGTTCAAATGGCTCTGGCACTATGGGACGTAACTGCAGAGATCATCAGTCCCCTAGAACTTAGAACTACTTAAACCTAACTAACATGACAACACACACATCCATGCCCGAGGCAGGATTAGAAGCTGCGACCGTAGCGGTCGCGCGGCTCCAGACTGTAGCGCCTAGAACCTCTCGGCCACTCCGGCCGGCGATCACCAGATCTGTCTCCAATCGAGTACATCATCGGACGACAACTGCAGCGACGTTCACAGACAGCATTAACGGTCCTGTATTGACCGACCAAGTGCAACAGACACGGAATTCCATCGCGCAAACTGACATCCAGCACCTTTACAACAAAATGCATGCACGTTTGCATGTTTGCATTCAACATTCTGGCGGTTACACCGGTTGTCTATGTACCAGCATTTCATATTCGTAATGGCATATCTCGGACTTGCATTTGATCTTGCAACGTCAATCACTTAAATATGTTACCTAGACAAATATATTCCTCAAATTTCATTACTTTACATTAATTAATTTTTGGTGTTTTTTTTGCATCTAAGTATCTCGAAAACGACTTAAAGTACGAAAAAAATATTCGAGGCGAAAAATTACTGTTATTAAAGGAGACATCAGTCTGTGCCACATAGGCCTTCATCTACCCATCCCTCCCGTGCGGACTGTGTCAACTTCGTATTTTCAAATGGGGAACCCCATTTTATTGCGTATTCGGATTCTACGCCAAAGAATCGTGCGGTTGTTTTCCATTCGTGGTAGATGGCGCTGTAATTGACGCATTTGATTCTTCATTTCATTTATGATGTAAATGTAAACCTTGTGTTCAAAC
Organism: Schistocerca americana; assembly: GCF_021461395.2. Classification (NCBI taxonomy): domain Eukaryota; kingdom Metazoa; phylum Arthropoda; class Insecta; order Orthoptera; family Acrididae; genus Schistocerca; species Schistocerca americana. The sequence goes on along the minus strand of NC_060126.1, from coordinate 156,354,119 downwards.
GGCTGAAATTTATTTTAGTGTTGCAAATGTGATTGTACAGTACAAATGATATGGCTAGACATTGTTATTTCTAGCAAATTAGCTACTTGTGTCGTAATGTAGTTTTCTGTTGCGTATGGGGTTGATTATGGTAAGTCCCCAGGCCATGGGAATCTTTGACTTTGGTGGCCGTCTTCGAACCCCACCATCAAGGTGACCGATTTCATGTGTGTTTCCATTCAACCACCGTAACTCTCGCGCTGGCCGCTATGCGGCTACCGGCGGAATACAAACCACAGTCATTGTAATGAGATAAATGTCCATGAAGTGATAGTGACAGGCGCACTTACTGAAATCAAGCCTACCGATAGGAACAGGAAACTATTATATCCACGACATTGTTGCTGGATCACGCTAAACGTAGTTTCCAACCAGACGTTGAAATGGCTTATCACATTGTACAGTAAAATCAAATTTTTGCTTGCGAAAACAGGCACACTTGATATTTGTCTATTACAGCGCCGTCTAACACCAATGGTTAACAATGGTTTGAGTAAACCGCACCTATTTTTGGGCGAAGAATCCGGGTACGCAATTAAAAACGGTGTGGGTAGAAGATACACCCGGAATGCCTCTGTATGGTGTCTAATTTCTCTTGTCTTCGAGGTAATTCAGCGAAATGTATGCTGGCGGCCGTAGAATCGTTCTGTAGAGAGCCACAAATGTCGGGTCTTCAAATTTCCTCAACAGCGTATAACGAAAGAACGTCTTCCCCCTAGGAATTCCGAAGTATCTACGTAATACCCGCGTGTTCATCGAACCTGCCGGTAACAAACCCAGCAGTACGCCTCTGAATACCTTCAGTGTCTTCCTTTAATTCTACCTTGTGAGGATCCCAAGCACTTCAGCATTAGGTCTACTCACGAGACATGGTCTCCATTACAGAGGAGCCATATAAACCTTCCTATAAACCGAAGATGACCATTCGCTTTTCCTATTACTGACCTTTCATGCTCGTTCCATTTCATATCGCTTTGCAGCATTACTCCAAGATATTTAATCGAAATGATTGTATTGAGCAGCACACCACTAATATCGTGTTCCAATCAAACAAAATTGTTTTTCCTGTTAATCTGTATTAACTTACATTTTTCTGTATTTTGAGCAAGCTGTCATTCATTCCACCAAATAGAAATTCTGTCAAAGTCATCGTGCGTACTTCGGCAGTTACTCAAAGACGACACTCTACCGTACGCTACAGCGTCATAATCGCATGCGCTTTTTTTCAGTCGCTCGAGACTTTGCGCCGATAGAGAGATTCGCGACAGATGCATGCTCAGCAAAAATGAGTTGGGATTCATCCGGACCTGGCGACGTATTTGCCTTCAAGTCTCGACTGCTTCTCAACGCCTGTGATGTCTGGGCGAGAGCCTGTGCGACAGTTAAAAATTGTTATGTCTGTACGATCCTCCTGAGTGAAGGATTTTTTAAACGCGACGTTTTGAAAATCTGTTTTTCTTTTGCGGTCTTTTATTGCCACATCAGACTGGTCGACGAGTAACTGAATGGATGTTTTGGACCTGCATAGCGATTTTACATAGGATCAGAATTGATCAATCCATCAAGAATGCTACTAGAGTTTTTATGAGGGAAGATCAGACAGACAGTTGTTAGCACCATACTTACACAAGTAATGAAATTGTTTAATTACAACATGATGGACGTAGAGGAATTATGGAGCAAAGTTTAAAACATTGTAAATCTCGCTGTGGAGAAGTATTTGCCATGTAAGTGGATGAGTAACGAATACAGACATATAATAGTAAAAATTCATGCGCCTATAAAAATATCGATGCGCAAGGCGTAGAAAAACTTTCAGCATCATCTCTTAGACAAATATATACTATGTCTGACGCTATGTTTTTCAGAACATGGTGTAAAAATTTGAAGTAAATCGGCCAAGAACTTCTCGAGATTTTTGCTAATAATTTTCTCCCTTTACGTATATTGTATATGTTACAGTGGAAGTGGATGATTAGGGAAAGCAAACTTTCGATAGTCCACGTATATCATCACTTAAATGGTCAGTGAAATAAAATGAAAAAAAAAGACATCCACTAGCGAAGGTGTACCCCCCCCCCCCCCCCCCCCCCCCCCCCTGGTACTCTTACGGATTTATGGACAGATCTGCAGGATTCGTCGTCATTTCTCTCCAGCAGGACTTCAGACATTAGTCGAGTCTATGCCACGTAGTGTTTTGGCACTTCTGTGTGCTCGCAGGGGCCCTACCCGATATTAGGCAGGTATACCAGTTTATTTGGCTCTTCAGTGTAATATCATCTGCAAATCAGAGGTGGTTCTGATAAGTTCGATTTATACGTATTCCTTCTGCATCGCTGCTTAATGATTTAACGATCTCTTCCAATTCGACAAGAAAGTTCTGGTGGAATGGTGTCACCTTGCCAAACCAACTTCAGTAACCATAGACTCTATGACATCATAGTCACTAATCTTCCGCATAGTTCACATTGTCTCACATCTGGTATTAACACTACCACGTCTATTCAACAGGCGAACCCAAATGTTACTGGATTTCGTTTTCCACCACAAATACTTATACACCAGGAGCGGCTGATAAGCCACAACTGTCGCGGCAGCCATCTAACATGACACCATACTCCGCTCAGCTTCAATATTAACTGACTCCACTTAGGAAACTGAATCTACCCATGGCAATTTCCCAGCCATCAATATGATTCTTTCTATCTCATAAACAATAAAGCTATAACTTCCAGTCGATTATAAAAGAGAGTGAAACGTTTAAAATCGTCAATCGGGTTTTTTTTCAAACAACAATATAGAGGTTTTCTGTCAAAACCTAGCACGAGAAACAAAATGAGCGTTTATCCTTCTCTTACTCACCAGGATGACCACAACATATGCCAAGACTACACGAAACATTTAAATGTCTATGTGTACATGTGTTAAACGTTTATGCATTGCCGCTGTAGCCAGATGATGAAGATTAACCCCGAAACGTGTTGCAAATTAAATAATTTAAGTAGTCACAGAATGTTGCGAGTGATAGCAGTATTTGAAAAACACTTTCATGTTTATCAGAATTATTTACTTGTTTCGTTGTCCTCTACTTAATATGTGCTCAACAGGCTATTTGATACACTATGTTCTTCGTTAGATATATTTCGTTGACGCTTTGCAGTCTTCATTCCTTACTTGATTATTTCATACCATTTCAACAGCCTCCCGCAAAACCACTTTTCAAAGGCTACTGGTTGTTTCTCTAGTGTCCACACTTCACATCCATACAGAGCTGCGTTCTATGCATGGCTTCTCAGAAATATTTTTGTGATCTCGAGGTTTATATCTTTGAATAAACAAAGAAAGGTTAACATACTGCGAATCAGAGCGTGAAATGTCAGAAGTTTGAACACTGTAGGGAAGCCAGAAAATCTGAAAATGGAGATGCAAATGTTCATTCTAGCTATACTGGGGTTCACTGAAGTGATATGGAAAGAAGGGAAGATTTTCTGGTCAAACGAATATAGGGTAGTATCAAAAAAAGCATGAAATGGTGTAACGGGAGCAGCATGAATAAAAAGGTTGATCAGAGCATAAGTAATTCTGAACAATTCAGAGGTAGGATTATTCTCATCTGCATCGACAGGAAACCAACGTCAACAACAATAGTCCAGATATACATGCCGATGTCACGGGCAGAAGATGAAGGTTCAAATGGCTCTGAGCACTATGGGACTTAACATCTATGGTCATCAGTCCCCTAGAACTTAGAACTACTTAAACCTAACTAACCTAAGGACAGCACACAACACCCAGCCATCACGAGACAGAGAAAATCCCTGACCCCGCCGGGAATCGAACCCGGGAACCCGGGCATCGGAAGCTAGAACGCTACCGCACGACCACGAGATGCGGGCAAAAGATGAAGGGTTGGATCAAGTATATGAGGATACTGAGCGGGTAATTTAGTATTTAAATGGAGAAGATAATCTAATAAACACGTGGGATTGAAACGCAGTAGTAGGGAAGGAATAGAAGGAGTTAGCGGAGAATGTGGGTTTAGTAGAAGGGAATAAAGATAATTGTGTAGTGAAATAAATTTCATCTAGTAATACCGAATATACAGCACAAAAATCACAAGAGAAGAAGGTATACTTGGAAAAGAAATAATGATACGGGAACATTCGAGCTGGATTACATCATAGACAGAGATTAAGCACACAGAGAAGTCAAAACAACATTAAGACTGCAACGGGAAATCCAGCTGATATGTGTCTGATGAGAGATTGAAGAAAAAATGGGAATCGACATGAAAGACACAGGATATCCAGTGCTAGAGTAAGGGTTTACTGCAGCTTTGGAAGACATACAATCAAATAAGGCAGAAGGGAACTTCTGAAATGCCTGGGTGAAGTGGCTTCAAAAAATGGTTCAAATGGCTCTGAGCACTATGGGACTTAACATCTGAGGTCATCAGTCCTCTAGACCTTAGAACTACTTAAACCTAACTAAACTAAGGACATCACACACATCCATGCCCGAGGTCGCGCTGTTCCAGACTGAAGCGCATAGAACCGCTCGGCCACAGCAGGCGGCAGGAAGTGGCGACCAAGCGACTATACAAGTTAGTATCTAGACTTTATGAGTCAGGAGACATGCCGTTACTAATACTGAGTATACAAGTTTTTAAAATGCCACAAAGCTTTCAAAAAATACTATCCACACAATCCCGAAGACAGCAAGGCCAATAAATGCGAGAACTATCGCTCAATCAGGTTAACGGCTTATGCGTCCAAATTGGCGACTAATAATATAGAGAAGAATGGAAAAGGAAACTGAGGATAGATGACGACCAATTGGTTTTCGGAAAGGTAAGACCAACCGGGGTATCGTTCTGATCTTCTACTTCCTACAGAAGTAATACCCAAGAAAAATCCAGACTAATTCTTGAGTTTGTCGACCAGGAAAAATGGTTTGACAATGTAAAGTGGTGCACGATGTTCGTACCTCTGAGGAAACGGGTAGTATAATATATACATGAACCAAGAGGGAACAGTAACAACGGAAGACCAAGAACGAAGTGCTCGGATTAAAATGGGTATAAGATACGAATATAGAATTTCTCCCCAATAATCCAATCTATATATGGAAGAATCACTGACGGAAATAAAACAAAGGTGCAAGTGTAGGATTTAAATTCAGGGTTATGGAATCAATTATAAGATTCGATGATGATGCTGCTATCCTCGTCGAAAGTGAAGAAGAATTACAGCACGTGTTGAATCGAATGAGACTCCGAAATAGACTAAATTAAGGAGTTCTGCTACCTTCGAAGCAAAGTAACACATGTAGAACGAAATAATTAGGATTTAAAAAGCAGACGTGCACAGCAAAGAGGTTATTCCTGGCCAGAGAATGCCGCCAGTATCAAACATCGGCTTTAATCTGAGAAATATATTTCTGAGAACGTACGTGTTTAGCACAGCTTTGTATTGTAGTGAATCATTGACTGTGGACAAACAAGGAAATGAGAATGTACGTGTTTAGCACAGCATTGTTTTCTATCATTGTGTGTGGACAAACAAGAACATTGAGAATAGAAGCTTTTGAGACGTTGTACTATAGGAGGTTGTTGAAAATCAGCTGAAGTGACATGATATGTAACGAGAAGGCCTACGCTAAGCGTCAATGAAAGGAAGAGATTTCTGAGAATAAATGTGTCTAGCACAACATTGTAAGGTAATGGGTTGTGGACCGTGGGCAAACGGGAAAAGAACTGACAAGAAGGGGGCACTTTGATAGGCCATGTGTTAAGACATCGGGGAGTAACCACTATGGTAATAGAGGGAAATGTGGAGGGTAAAAACTACAGCGGAAGGTAGAGACTGGAATACATCCAACTAGTAATTGAGGACGGAGGGTGCAAGCGATACTCTGAGTTGAAGACTTTGACACAAGAGAGGAATTCGTGACGGGCCGCATCAAACCAGTAAAAGACTGATGACTAAAAGAAGATGAAAAAAGATACGTGTTGAGTCATATTGTAGAAACCCTTTCGCTTCGTGCAATACATGCTATTGTGTGTTTCTTGCATTTCCTTTTTCATGTATTTTACTTCTAAAATAGAAAACTTTTTCTTTGTAACATAAATTAATCATTCGGGACCTAATATTGTTATGGTTTTATCGCTATACTTAGAACATCAATTACTAACTGTTAAGTCTACTCTATGAACATGTAAAAGGGGCAGTGCAGTCGAAAGACTTGCTGCCTTTAACAAGGACGTATTTTTTTATTACAACGATGTACAAATTTATAAAAACGCTGAGCTATCAGCGACTGTTTGATAAAAAGATTTGTTGCCTCACAGACAGCACATCTGAATATTACCTGGCAGTTTAGCAAATTTTAGAAGCTGAGAGAAAATTTCCAGTTATTCGCTTCAGGGAACGAATGGAAACATCTAGTTAGTTTCTACTGCATCAACGAAGGTTAAAATTCTGTTCGTGATTACTCAGACCATGTAGGAATGTAATGTGGCAATGAAGCAATGGGATGACTTACCTCCCTAAGTACAGCGTGCAGATTTTGTATATGGTTTAATTTATATTTAATTCGTATATTTTACTGGTTTCGTTTGACTTTGTTGCTCACTTTAGCACAAACGTCTAGGACAACATCAACATGAGCCTTAGGTTTTCATTTTTCATTGCCAACAAGAAAGAACTTAATGTTTGACAAAGTTTTCTGTCGGAAAAAAATTCCGTAACTGCTTGGGGGATCGGATTTGACTTTTACCTGTGTCCGTTCTTCTTGCGATAGAAAAATGAACTAGTTGTCCAGACCAACGTGAGAAAGGTAAAAGAATACCTCATATATTTACACAGAACAATCATCAAAATATTTGTTACGTTATAGTTTCATTCTGTTCTATTCTCGATAGAAGGTTAAAACACTAACTGTAAGTATTCGTCTGTTCGAACTATGGTTAAACTGATATTAATGTAATGATGTGTCCAGAATTATGCAAGATCGGACTGAATATTTGTGAGCATTTGTGTTGCTCGTATTCTTATGTGTTCGATGTGTCTGATTAATTCAGCATGATACGAGTTAGGAAAACTAGAGCAGCATTCTAAAGATGAGATTAGAGTTATAAGACACTCCGTCGTTAACGGATTCTTCTGCTTTTTCGCTCGAATATTCTGCGTCCGTATATTCTTTACTCGCAATGTATAAATCTCCGTTTTTGTATAGTCTATTACGAATTAATTTTTATGTAGTAAATAAGATCTTAAAACTCATATTCTCGAAAAATATTTTACTGTACACTGAAGAGCCAAAGAAATCGGTACACCTGCCTAATATCTTGTAGGGCCCTACGAGCACGCAGAGGTACCGCAACAGGACTTGGCATGGACTCGACTAATGTCTGAAGTAGTGATGGAGGGAACTGACAGCATGAATCCTGTAGGGCTGTCCATAAATCCGTAAGAGTAGGGGGGGGGGGGGGGGGGGGTGGAGATCTCTTTTGAATAACACGTCGCAAGACATCACAGATATGCTCAATAACGCTCATATCTGGGGAGTTTTGTGGCAGTGGAAGTGTTCAAACTCAGAAGAGTGTTCCTGGAGCAACTCTGTAGCAATTCTGGACGTGTGGGGCGTTGCACTGTCCTGGTGGAATTGCCCAAGTCCGTCGGAATGCACAATGGACATGAATGGATGCAGGTGATCAAACAGGATGCTTACGTACGTGTCAGCTGTCAGAGATGTATCTAGGGCCCCATATCACTCCAACTTAACACGCCCCACACCATTACAGAAGCTCCACCAGCTCGAACAGTCACCTGCTGACGTGCAGGGTCCATGCATTCATGAAGTTGTCTCCGTACCCGTACACGTCCATGCACTCGATACAATTTGAAACGAGCCTAGTCCGACCAGGCAATATGTATCCAATCATCAACAGTCCAGTTTCGATGCTGACGGGATCAGGCGAGGCGCAAAGCTTTGTGTCGTGCAGTCATCAAGGGTACACGAGTTTGCCTTCGGCTCCGAAAGCCCGTATCGATGATGTTTCGTTGAATGGTACGCAAGCTGACACTTGCTGACGGCCCAGCATTGAAATCTGCAGCAATTTGCGGAAGGGTTGCAATTGTGTCACCTTGAACGATTCTCTTCAGTCGTCGTTGGTCCATTTCTTGCTGGATCTATTTCCGACCGCAGCGATGTCGGAGGTTTGATGTTTTACCGGATTCCTGATATTCACGGTACACTCGTCAAATGGTCGTACGAGAAAATGCCCACTTCATCGCTACCTCGGAGATGTCTCGTTCCATCGCTGTGCACAGACTATAACAACACGTTCAAACTCACCTAAATCTTGATAACCTGCGACTGCAGCAGCAGTAACCGATCTAACAACTGCGCCAGATACTTGTTGTCTTACATAGGCATTGCCGACGGCAGCGCCATATTCTACATATTTACATATTTCTGTATTTGAATACGCATGCCTATACCAGTTTCTTTGGTGCTTCAGTGTAATTTCTTTAGTAATGTTGACTTTCTGCATGTTGGCAATGCTTGAGCTTGCAGACAGAGGCAACAGGCCATAATAATATTTTACGCTGCTTTCTCCAGCGTCTCCAGTTTGATTCAGGAGTGGTTCGGCGCGTATTTGTAATCCTGTAGTCTTCGCTAGAAAATTAGTAGTTAAAAATGCTACAGGACGAAATAGATCCATTAAAGACTCCTCAACGAAAAAAGTTTAAATCTCAAGGTAAATATAACCAAATATTTTTACCAGTGCCTGAATAGAGAGACCTTGCTAACGACCTTGCAGGTATACTAAATTTATGAAATTTATACGCAACTGCGGAATCTTTCTGACATTAGCTGCATGAGGTATGAAGCTACTACTTATTGGTGACACATCTTCATACCTAATGTCAGAAAGATTCCTCAATTGTGAATACATTTCATAAAAATAACCAAATAAATCTCAAGAACTGGAATGATTTTCGTGGCTTAAGCCAGGACCTGACACATACTATTAGAATCAGTTTGAATCTGACTGACTAGCCCTCGAAAATGCTACATGTGTACTTTTTGTGTTCTTTAGAGGGATGCTTCAGCACTATTAATATTTTGTGCACTCTGTTAAATATATGGAAGGGTTATGTAACTTTTATTGTGATATAATATATATGTGTATCTTAGTTTCGAAAATATTGTTATAAACAAACAATGAGTCGTCACTCGCGGGAGATAAACGAAAACAATATCTGTGTCAATCACATTTACTTTCTCCCACGATGTGTTTCGAGCGCCAACACCCTCATATGTGGTTCCATGGAGCACATTACATTTTTGTTTGTTGGGTGTACCCAGTTGTGTGTTTCCAGATTCATTTCAGAGGTGTTCCAGTAGAAAGAATCCTGGCGGCCGTTATAAATTTACGTTTTCATCTTTAGATGGCACAAGATTACCAAACAAGAACGTGAACATTCCAAAGACATCTGAACAAAAATGCAATATACTCCACTGATCCACCTGCAGATGAGGTTGTAAGCCCCCGAGAAAAGATAAGTGACTGACACAGATAATTGTGTCATTATTCTTTTATGTCATTAACAATCGTAGTTTTCAAGCCATGTCGAGATGGATGACATAAGGTTATGAGATGTGGGGTTTCAACACCTACACGACAAAGTGCGTGTAATGGCACAGTGATAAAACAATGAACTTTCACTCGAGACGACGAGACTGACCACCCAGCTCTAGGTATTCAGAATTCCCTCTGAACTGCTTAAGAGTAATGGCGGATTAGCTCACTTTTCTGTGAAAAGGACACAGTCAGTTTATCCCTATCTTCCCCAAACCGAGTCTGTGTTCCGCTTGTAATGACGTTGTAGATGACAGGACGGGAAACGCTACTATTCATCGTTAAGGGGATAATTCATACCTTAAAAACAAAGATGAGAACTTTTCCTAATAATTTTCTAACTAAAAACTGTGCGAAATTTTGCATACAGATAAAAGCTAGACATATGAAATGAATGGACGTATGAGAGATCAATAAGCGTATGCTATACCAATTTGATTTTAAATAAATGAACATAGTGTATCACAAGAAAAAGTACAAAGGTACAACTCTAGCATGAGGTTTCTTTTTAAAATGTGGCAAAGTTTGTTCAAATGGTTCAGATGGCTCTGAGCACTGAAGGACTTAACATCTGAGGTCATCAGTCCCCTAGAACTTAGAACTACTTAAACCTAACTAACCTAAGGACATCAGACACATCCATGCATGAGGCAGGATTCGAACCTGCGACCGTAGCGGTCGCGCGGTTCCAGACTGAAGAGCTTGGAACCGCTCGGCCGGGCAATATTTATCAAAAACTTTTTGAGCGAGAGCAGTCATATATTTGGAAATTTCTTTTGTATCACTAGAAGTGTTACGAGAAGTAGTCAAAGCTGTAGTTATACCTTCAAAAATGAAGTAAGGTATTTAATTTTTTGTCTGTTTGCAACTACGGTTCAGCATTTCTGATATACATTGAAAAATACGCGCCAGAGTACTGCAGCACGCCGCTAGAGAGCCAAAATAACGTGGTGCAGCTCGCTGATAAAGTGACAGTTCGGTTCGGCAGCAGCAGAAATGTTGCAACTTTGTCAGGCCAGTAAAGACGGATGAAGACGTCATCAGTATTGACCTTACTCAAGTGCAACATTCACGCTGCTACCGAAAATACATTACCGAACAACACTACACTTCAACAAAAACAAAAAATTATAAAGGAACAGAGTCGAAACAAATCAGGCGATGCCGAGGAAATTAGTTTAGGAAACGAGACACTGAAAGTAGTAGATGCGTTTGCTATTTTGGCTGTAAAGTAACTGATGATGGCAGAAGTAGAGAGGATATAAAATGTAGACTATCAATAGCATGAAAAGCGTTTATGAAGTAGAGAAATTTGATAACATGGAATATAAATTTAAATATTTGGAAATCTTTTCTGAAGATATTCGTGTGGAGTGTAGGGTTGTACGGAATTCAAACGTGGACGATAAAAAGTTCACTCAAGAAGAGAATATAAGCTTTTCTAATGTGGTTCTACAGAAGAATGTCGAAAGATTAGATAGTGAGATAGCGTAATTAATGAGGACGTACTGACTGGAATTTGGGAGAAAAATTTGTGGCATAACTTAAGTAAAAGAAGGTATCGATTGGTAGGACACAGGCTAAAACTTCAAGGCATCATGAGTTTAGTACTGGAAGAAAGTGGTTGTGTATGTGGGAGGGGGGGGGGGGGAGGAAGGGCGGGGGTGGAGGGGGGGGGGTAAAACCGTATAGGGAGACCAAGAGACGAATACGAGTACGGTAAATGTTTGTAGATTGTAGTAGTCATTCGGAGATCGTGAGGCTTGCACAGTATGGATTAGCATAGAGAGCTGCATGAAACCAGCGTTCTGACTAAAGACCACAACAGCTCAGTTTACTGCCGCGCAGGATTAGCCGAGCGGTCTGAAGCGCTGCAGTCATGGACTGTGCGGCTGAGCCAGGCGGAGGTTCGAGTCCTCCCTCGGGCATGGGTGTGTGTGTTTGTCCTTAAGACAACTATCAAAACGCACATTTCCTCCCTTTTCCATATGCTAGACATGTTCTGGCCATAGTATACGTAAATTAAAACTTCAATATCCATGAACATGTTACAAGGTAAAAAAGGAAAGTACCATGCCCAGGCAATAAGGACGTCTGCCTATAAAATGTTTCTTTACAAGTACTGTGATACAAGTTTACATTAGCTGATGAAATCTGGTCGGGCTTCCATCCGGGTAGCTGCGTCGAAAATCCGCGACGTTTCGATGAGTGTCATTCTCATCTGGCGAAGAAGCCCGAGAAGATTTCATCAGCAGTATACACCGGGAAAGCCTACATTCACAAGTTTGCATTAGTTCTCCGCGCAAGATAAAAATTATTACGCTCTCACGTTTTACCAAAACCCTCTGGTCATTGTTCTTCATCACAGTTCCTTTCCAGCAACAGAATCTTCACAATATGTGAAACAGAAGATTAGAAACAAGAAAGTTGAAAATATCTTACTTCAAGTAGTGCAAACCGTCTTTTAGATGAAGCCAATCGAAAAAACTTTCTCCTCTGAGAGAAATGTTCAAATATGCGTGAATTCCTAAGGGACCAAACTGCTAAAGTCATCGGTCCCTAGACTTACACACTACTTAAACTAACTTATGCTAAGAACAACACACACACCCATACCCGAGGGAGGTTGGTTGGTTGGTTTTGAGGAAGGAGACCAGACAGCGAGGTCATCGGTCTCATCGGATTAGGGAAGGACGGGGAAGGAAGTCGGCCGTGCCCTTTTAAAGGAACCATCCCGGCATTTGCCTGAAGTGATTTAGGGAAATCACGGAAAGCCTAAATCAGGATGGCCGGACGCGGGATTGAACCGTCGTCCTCCCGAATGCGAGTCCAGTGTTTAACCACTCCCGAGGGAGGACTCGAACCTCCGGCGGGAGGGATCCTCTGAGAGAAAGCACTAATATTCGCGTAACGTCGACTGTTATACAAAATACTTCTATTATATTAATATTGAAGTCTCAGACCTACCAGGAAACTCAGAGGCGAGTCAAAAATTGTCAGGTTATTGGTTGACGTGAACTAGCACGCATCACGTATGACATTGTTCTGCGTCTCTTCATGTGACATTGCATGTATCCTGTTTGGTATGTGACCATATTTAGCAAATCACATTTTCTAAAAGCTTTACTCGTAGATATGTTATTAACAGTTATTTAATTATAACAAATTGTACCAAGAACAATGCGCCGTTACCTGGAAATGAAGTACTTTCATAGCAAACAAATTACAGTTCGGAAATTCCTTGACCACCAATATGTTTTCCGTCATTTTACTAAAACAAATCATAGAATTTACGACGGGTTTTCGAAGAGCCTCAATTTCCTGGTGCTTCATTCACATAAAATCCACCAAACATAAGCATCAGCTAATAGCAGATGGTGCTCCTCCCGACTCTAGTACAGAAGAGAGATTGTGTCAGTGACGTAGATGCCGTTCTTCCATCTCATTGGTCCACGTTCGAACTCATGTACAGAATATCTGACACACTAGACGTTGCTCTGCACGTTCAGAAAGACTCCCCAACGTGCTTTTGCTGCCCTATGTCGTCAGAAACTGAGCACGCTCAATGTTAACGTCCGAATGCACAGACCGTGTGCTGACGGCTTATGTAGGGACGAGAGCGTCGTCTGTCTGCCGTGATTGCAGTGTCGCCGTTTAGGTCCCAAAGTGGAAAGTTTATTTGTTGCAATTGATTGCTGGCTTTAATGACTTCCTCCAAGTAACGGACAGATGTACCTGTTAATGAAAGACCTGTTGTTCCGTTGTGTGGCGGAAAATGGCTACAGGCAAGCACCGTCATTACGGCAATGAATGCTCACAGGGAACTCCAGCACATTAGCGTATATCCTGGATAGGCGAGCCAAGTACCGCTTCTAAGCTACATCTACGGTGTCTTGATTCCGCTTCATCATCCAGCAGAAATTTCATCACCGGAGGGCAAATGGAATCAGTTCTATAACAACTAGAACACCTCTCCTTCAGAAAATCCCACGGGTTACTATATGTAGAAGCAAAGGTTTTTAGACGTCATGATATTGACGTGAATGGTGAACCCACTACCAGTAAAATCCAAGAACGTGAACTATTTCCAGTCATTAATATAATGTAAATTCTAATCTTTTTCTACAGTGGCAGAGTGTTTCCGGCAGTCAATGATTTACGATTTACAATTTATTTTTAATTATATTCCGTGTCCGGATGTCTTTTCTGTTGCAACAGAACTTTCTTGACTACCGGAAATTCTTCAATGCAGTTCCACGTCGGCATCTAGTGAAAAAATACGTGCATACGGAATATGCGAACTGATAAGTGACCGCACTGAAGACTGCTTGAAATACATGACTTGCTGTGGCGTTCTTAATGGAGAGGTATCGACAGAAGCGATGCCGCGTCTGCTGAATCGCAGGTTAGAGTCTCAGGACCGCTGCTGCTCACGATATTCATTGTCGGTCGTACGGGCAGCGGGTATTGTGAAGTGATTCTGAAAACATTTTCCGAAAAGTGTCTTGAGTACGTAGTCCGAAAATCCACAAGCATTAGAAAATTGTAGAACTTGTCATTAGTCATCATGATGTCGTCATATCGATGATAGTTAGTTAAGATAATAAATCCATAAAGAAGTTTAGGAGGGTTTTCGCACGGGAAAAAGTAGGTAACCAGTTGTTACCATCCTACTTAGACAGTGAATGGACATAATTTAGTTCCATTACGATGGATGTAGAAGAAATGTGATCGAAATTTAAACTGATTGTAAATCGCGCTTCGGATGACGTATATGCCGAGTAAATGGAATAAAGACAGAAAAGACCCACAGTGGTTTAATAACAAAATTCAGAAAACACTGAGCAAAAAGAAATTGCTTCACTTTCGGTTAAAAAAAAGGAAAAAGCGGACAGGCAAAGTTAGTAGAAATCCGTGTGTTTACAAAATACCGATGCGCAAAGCATACAACATCCACAGTCATACGTTAGCGAAAAACCTGCCCAGGGACCCAGGAAATTCTGGTTATACGTAAAATCACTAACGGAGTCAAAAACTTCTATCGAGTCAATCGTCACCCAGTCTGGTGTAACAATGTTTGAAGTTTTAAATCGTGTGTTTAAAAAAAAATCATTCGTACAGCAGGATAGTAAAAATAAGGTCGATTGCTCATTGCACAAACTCCCGCAGGGAGTGCATAGAAGTAGGATTCCCTAAAGTTGAAAAGCAGCCAAGAAATTTGAAAACAAACAAGTCGCCAGGTCGGATGGAATCCTAATTCGGTTTCCATCGTGTACTCTTCGATACTGGCCCCGCACGTTGTTTGCTTTTGTTGCGAGTTTTTCCCCCAGCGGAAGGTACCAAGCAAGTGGAGAAAAACGCAGGTGAGTCCCGTATATAAGATGGGTAAGAGAACCGTACCGATAAGTTACTGGCCAATATTCTTAACATCGGTTTGCTGCTTAATTCTTGAGCATATTCTAAGTTCGAATATAATGAATTTCCTTGAGACAGGAAAGCTTCTGCATAGAAGTCAGTAAGGATTTAGAAAGCGTCACTCGTGCGAAACTCAGCTTGCCTTTTGTCGCACGATACTCTGCGAACCACAGATAAAAGGCAAGAGAGAGATTCCACAATCCTAGGAAAGCGTTTGACAAAATGCCCCACTACAGACTACTTATGAAGATCCGAACTTATGGAATGGGTCGCAGATGTGTCAGTGGCTCGAAGCAACCTCGAAAAATAGAAACCGTTATGGACAGGGTATCCACCAGTCTGCGGCTGTTTGATGATGACGCTGTAGTGCAAGTGTCGTCTTTGAGTGACAGTAGGAGTATACACGACGACTTTGATAGAATTTCTGTTAGGTGTGATCAATGGCAGCTCGCGGTAAATATTGGTTCAAATGGCTCTGAGCACTATGGAACGTAACATCTGAGGTCTTCAGTCTCCTAGAACTTAGAACTACTTAAACCTAGCTAACCTAAGGACATCACACACATCCATGCCTGAGGCAGGATTCGAAACTGCTACTGTAGCGGTCGCGCGGTTCCAGACTGAAGCGCCTAGAACCGCTCGGCCACACCGTCGCGATGAATATAGAAAAGTGTAATACACATGAGTAGGAAAAGCAATTGTGCAATGTTCGAATACAGTATTAGTGGTGTGCTACTAGACAAAGTCACATCGATTAAATATCTGGGAGTAACATTGCAAACAAATAAGAAATGGAACGAAAGCGAACGGCCAATAGTAGAGAAGGCGATTGGTCGACTTCGGGTTATTGGAGAAATTCTAGTAAAGTGTAGCTTATCTCTAAAGGAGCCCGTGTGTAGATCACTTGTACGACCCATTCTTGAGTACTGCTCGAGACATCGCAGCAGTTCACATACGTACTACTAGATTTGGCATCGGTAGGTTCGATCAACGTACAGTTTCTGTGGTAATGTTCCGTGAACACAAATGGGAACCGCTGGAGGGAAGACGACGTTCCTCTCGTGAAACTATTGAGAGAATTTAGGGAACTGGAATCTTTAATGACTGCAGAACGATTCTATGCTGCCAACTTACGTTTCCAGTAAGGGCCGTGGAGACAATTTAAGAGAAATTAAGGCTCTTAGGGAGGCATAAAGACGGTCGTTTATCAGTTGCTACATTTGCAAGTTGCATAGGAAAGAGAATAAGTAGCACCAGTACAAGGTACAGTCCACCATGCTCTTTATGTTAGCTAGCGCAGTATGTATATGTATGTAGCTGTAGATATACGGGGTAGTCATAAAACCACGATTCGTTTCTAAGAAATAGTAGACGCATTTGCATTATTGATAGTTATACTCATCTTCTGTGATAGCGACATAATACGGGCCTGTTGTTCACTCTCCTCTATTTTTCCGCGGTTTATCTAGTCTGGAGGTGCAACAGAAGTTCAGTCAGGATCCTCGGTTGCCCGACAGTAAGTTCCAAGGAACTGGAAACGTTTCCGACGAATCACACGCTGGGAGACCTGCTGTCCACAAGAGACTGTCCAGCGAATTAGAGAAGTAAGTGAAAGAAGTCAAAATGCATCAAATAGTCGTTGAAGCAACGAGCGAGTAATGCAAAAAATCAACGATTTAGAAGTCTTACACTTACGTTAAAGAAAAAAAGCGTACGACATTTAAGTGTTTCATAAATTAAAGCCCGAATATTACGCAGATTAGTTTGACAGAAGCTGCGCACAACGAACACTCATCAAAAATCTCTCTCTCTCTGTCTGTCTCTCTCTTTTTTTCCAGATGAGGCCACATTCGCAGAAAAGTTAATAGCTTCACAAAGACTACAGTTTATGGATCCACATAAGTTTGATAATCTGGAGGAGTTCCTAGTACCAGAAGTCAGAGGTTCAGGAAGAAAGCAGAGATGTAGAGCGTCCTCATTTTGTTCTGTTGGTAAAGGGTTCCCTACATCGAAGATTGAGCAACAAATTGATAGGCAGAGGTACAGTAAGGCCGTGGCCATCACATTCACCTGACTGGACACTCTCGAATCTCTGCGCTTGGGAGTACATAAAAGTACGGGTGTACAAAACAAAGATAAGGAATTTCCAGCATCTCAGGGCTCGAATCCTGGCTGCTTCACAAGAAATGCTTCAAAATGTATGCAGGCCGGCTCTTCAACGATGGGAACAATACTTAGAAATGGAGGGAAGCCTGTATGAAGTGCTATGAAAATGCATAGATTGACAACAGATATAAATGATTATTATGTAAGTACATCAATATTTCTTAGAAATGTATTTAGACATTATGACCACTATGCATACAGGGAGTTACAAAAACATACGGAACAAATTGCAGCACACGTTCCTCACACTTAGACAAAGAAATTATGTTATACGAACACGGATCTGGAAACGCTTTGGTTTCTTGTTACAAGACATTTTCTCCAACGAATTTCAACGAGATCAGGCTAAATTTTCGCAATTGGCATGTATGAGCACACGTAAATCCTCACGCAGCAGTTGAAGAAAATCATCAACAAATTATCTTAATGTTTACGTCGGCATTGTTGGTGACTGGTAGGGCCTCTCTTTCTTCCACCTACGCTCAGAGGACAAAGTTATCATCATTTCGTAGATAATGTACTACCTGAACTGTTAGCAGATGTACCTTTAGCTAGCGACAAAACATATACTTCATGCACATTGCAGCATCTCCTTATTTCAGTGTTAACGTCCGTCGGCTTCTAAATAACAAAAAAATGGTTCAAATGGCACTGAGCACTATGGGACTTAACATCTATGGTCATCAGTCCCCTAGAACTTAGAACTACTTAAACCTAACTAACCTAAGGACAGCACACAACACCCAGTCATCACGAGGCAGAGAAAATCCCTGGCCCCGCCGGGAATCGAACCCGGGAACCCGGGCGCGGGAAGCGAGAACGCTACCGCACGACCACGAGCTGCGGACTCTAAATAACAGATTCTGTGATGGTTCAAATGGCTCTAAGCACTATGCGACTTAACATCTGAGGTCATCAGTTCCCTAGAACTTAGAACTACTTAAACCTACACCATAGGCGATTAAAATTGCTACACCACGAAAATGATGTGCTACAGACGCGAAATTTAACCGACAGGAAGAAGATGCAGTGATATGCAAATGATTAGCTTTTCAGAGCATTCACACAAGGTTGGCTCCGGTGGCGATACCTACAACGTGCTGACATGAGGAAAGTTTGCAACCGATTTCTCATACAAAAACACCAGTTGACAGGCGTTGCCTGGTGAAACGTTGTTGTGATGCCTCGTGTAAGAAGGAGAAATGCGTACCATCACGTTTCCGACTTTGGTAAAAGTCGGATTGTAGCCTATCGCGACTGCGGTTTATCGTATCGCAACAATGCTGCTCGCGTTGGTCGAGGTCCAATGACTGTTAGCAGAATATGGAATCGGTGGGTTCAGGAGGGTAATACGGAACGCCGTGTTGGATCCCAACGGCCTCGTATCACTAGCAGTCGAGATGACTCCGGCCGGCTGATTAGGTGACCGATGGATACATAGAGATGGACCAATTGCCTGGCCTCCACGCTCTTCGAACCTAAACCCACTGCACTTTTATTGCCGACGGCGTTTGAATGTCTTGTGCATGGAACCTCAGTACAAGAGTGTGAGTACCCTTATTATGGAAGGCTGCGAAACCATACGCCATACTCCAGGGATACATCAGCGCATCCGCGATTCAGTACGACGGCAGGTTGATGCATGTATCAATGCCCACAGAGGGCACATTGATTATGTGTGAGAAAAAGACTTTTAACAAGGAAACAAAGCGTTTCCAGACCCATGTTCATACAACATAATTTCTTCGTCTACGTGTGAGGAATGTGTCCTGCAATTTGTGCTGCACAGTTTTGTTGACCGTGTTTAAGTGCCCTGGCTGATAATGTCTGAGCCCTATGAGACGCGTGTGCAGAAGACGCACTTGTGCAGTTCGTTACATTTACCATGTATCATATGAACGATTTTGTTACCGCAATGATGTGAAACGAATCGATTTATGGGACGTGTATACATTATTAATTTTAAAATTAATGGATGTATTTTTCAGCCTTACTCGTGCAATTACACTTAAAGATTTTTTACAGATTACCAGTTTTAAGTAAAAATTCGAGTAGAAGGAGTAGTCGAGAAGAAATGATTGTAAGTTAGATTTAAACTTGCTTTACTACCTGTCAGATATTTTGTGGTACTGGGAAAACGACCAAAAGCTTTTTGAAAGTAGCACAAAGACGGTCAACATATTACGGAAGGAGACGCTACAAGGAAGGTAGTGTCCATAGCGCAGAGCTATACCAAACTGCGAGAGTGTACGTTTCCTAGACAGGTCAAACACGCTGCGTACTGCAGCATAAATCTCACGCAAAGACCACGACGCTAAGATTAGTGACTTTCGACCCCATACAGAGAGGCATCGAGTCTTTCTTCCCGCATATCATTCGCGAATGCTATAAGAAGGGGTGACGAGACAAAGAGCCGACCGGAGTGGCCGAGCGGTTCTAGGCGCAACAGTCTGGAACCGTTTGACCGCTATGGTCGCAGTTTCGAATCCTGCCTCGGACATGGATGTGTGTGATGTCCTTAGGTTAGTTAGGTTTAAGTAGTTCTGAGTTCTAGGGGACTGATGACCTCAGCAGTTAAGTCTCATAGTGCTAAGAGCCATTTGAAGCAGAGATTAAGATATTCTTCGCATCACACCGTTAAGTGGCTTGGGGAGTACTGCGGTGTAAATTCGCATTTTAACAATATATTGTACTCCTGAGGCGAAGATATTTTACCAAACAAGTCGAGTTACCAGACAAAAGATGGTCAATCACGCAAGCGGATTCGATCCGAAAGAAGGAAACAGGAAAAAAATGGTTCAAATGGCTCTAAGCACTATGGGACTTAACATCTGAGGTCATCAGTCCCCTAGACTTAAAACTACTTAAACCTAACTTAACCTAAGAGCATCACACACATCAATGCCTGAGGCACGATTCGAACCTGCGACCGTAGCAGCAGCGCGGTTCCGGACTGAGGCGCCTAGAACCGCTTGGCCGTAACGGCCGGCAGGAAACAGGAAAGCCTGCTACTTTAAAGCCTCGTCGTGTAGGGTCCTGCGGTCGGCGGGAAAGTACTAACGATCAAGTTTGAACCGACTTTATTTACCTAAACGCTTTCTTGGCATGCAATAATTTTAAAACGCAAGAACAACAAGAAGCACAACAATTCTTGGGATGGCAAAAACGAGATAAGAGTACAAGACCACGAAAAGAAATAATAACCAAAATACTACTCTACACAATTACAAAGTGGCGTTACGCAACTTTCTACTGAAGGCTACGGCGAGTGCGAGTGTCCACTAGACTAGAGCCGGCGCAGGTATGGAGCGGAACCGCCCGAGCTGTAGGTACACAATACCAGTTTGACTGTGCTGGCGTGCTTATAAAACCGATTCGATGAAGTGCTACACTTAGTCACATTAGTTACAATTGGTAGATCTCTGTCACATGGCTTTCACGAGGTAGTGTCGTGTTTATGCGGAATGTCTGTTGACGTTTACATCCACTGATGTTTTGCTCTGAGCTCTTGAAGGGAGGTCGGGAGCCCACCTTGATTGTCTATTGTGCGGGCCCTCTAACTGATAAGGGGCCGCTACGACAGTTAGAGGCAGAACTGAAGATCGCAATTGGGAAGAAAGCTGGGCGCGTTTCCCAAAGGAACTCTTCTGGCATTTGCCTTAAGTGCCATAAGAGATTTAGGAAAGCCACAAAAATCTCAGTCCGATGGCCGGATTTGAATCAGAATCCCAGTCCTCGCCAACGTTAGTCCATTGTATCAACCACAGACAAGGAGCCAACTCCCTCGGGACTGTCTCACTTCCGTGTCTCACAAGGCAGTTAGCTACGAATTCTTGTTTTTGCTGCCTCTGTCTTCCACTTTTAGCCATTTCTACTGCTCGTTTCTATAGCTTGGACTTCTTCAAAATTTACATTTGGTCAGTTGGAGGAGTGATATTCAACTGTCGATATTAATATCTTACATATCAATGACCAGTTCTCTTTAATGAGATTAATCAGCAAAACGGTTATCTTTCAACTGAAATCAAGCATGGAACATTCCATCTACTACTTTATAAATAAAAAGTGCAGAATTAGAAATCTAAAACAAAGGAATTTTTTTTATAAAAATCTGAAACAACCTTCAGCAGTGTTACGCTTCATCGTCGTTAGAGAGACAAAATTACTTTTTTTCTGTTCCATACGTTACAAATTAAGTCTATTGTTTCGGTAGAAAGCGAACAAATATTTTGTAAATGGAGCAGGTCAAAATTTATCTTTTGAGAATGCTTCAGTATTTCTAATGTTGGCCGGTGAATGTAAGATCACGCGCTCGCTCTCACCGCGTGTTCGATAGCTGCCACGAATTTTATTATAACAGACTTCATTGTTTCTGTTAGAACGCGGATAAAAACTTGGCGTCATTCTTTCGGGATCACACTTAGTATTCTTTCCTGCATTCCTGAACGTCTTGCATCCTTTCCCATGACCCTCCAGTACTCTTTATAAAAATGTTATTTATTGCTGTCAGGACCTAAATATTCTCTTGGATCCCATTTCTAAGGCGACAAAAACTTGCTACTATGGTGTAAATTACATCAGTGGGATTTTCTTCTTCGCTAATGCCTACACGGATGTAGGCAAATAGTTTTTCTATTTCATCTTGTATCATCGGTTCTTCTGTTTGTAGATTGAACTTCCGTTTCTTCACTCTCTTCAGTGTTTCATATCGATTTGTTTTAATCCTTCAGTGCAGTTTTTTTACCGGTTATTAGCTTCTTTTCTGCAGTGGTAGGTAACAGAAATCTGTAATGTGGGCTATACCTTGTCTATCAGTCGAGGAGCGAAAGTTCGCTACCTCGTGAATTTTATTGTCTTTGTCTTAATGCTTCTTCATTTGTGGAATTGTTTATGACGCTGTTTCCACCTTCTAATTATGAGAAGATGAGAGTGATGTGACCAGAATAACTGGCGGTAATTTAAAATTAAAGTTGTTATAAGGCTCGGCTTTGCAAGTATGAGCGTGACAGTCCATCTGTTTTGGATTTCATTCTCGGGATGAGTTCCATTATCCGACGCCTGTTCACTTCTCATAACCGTCGCGCTTAATTTCTACAAGTTTTTCTTGTCCGTAGATTTGTTGCCGCTGTTAATTTGACAGTGGTAATATCTATAACCAAAAAAGCGTAACGGGTAGGTTTGTCAACTGGAATATTATGGTGGATTGTACCTTGTACTGCTGCTACTTGTACATACAGTTTAGTATGTTAAAGTCCAAAACCAAATTAACATCAAGATGCAACGGCCTTTATCAAGACCACCCCTTGTGACGATCTCGATAAATATTGAGGGATTCTCTAGTCATAAGAGTGTTTTATTAGCAGACATGTGCTATAAGCATAAATGTGACGTATTGGTGGTGCAGAAAACACACCGGGGAGTCACCAGCCACAGACCTAAAATAGCAGGAATGGATTTGGCCATTGAAAGACCTCGCGACAAGTATGGGAGTGCGATTTTCATCAGCCCCGGGCTCAACGTAACATCAGCCGCAATGACAGAAGTAAATAACAATGAAGTACTTACCATTCGCGCCCAGAAGTTCTCTGTGACGTCTGTGTGCAGACCACCAGATGTGGACTTTGTTTTCCATGAACCAAACAATTTCACATATGACCATATTAATTTTGTCATGGGTGATTTCAACTGCCATGGTGAAGCATGGGGATATAATGAGACTGATGATAATGGTGTACAGCTTGAATCCTGGGCTGACACTAATGACCTACAACTCACTCATGACCCAAAACAGCCAGCGTCGTTCAACAGCAGAAGATGGAGAAGGGGATATAATTCTGACAACATCTTTGTGAGTAGGAAGTTGGCAGCACAGTGCATGAAGCTTGTTGATCCCAAGTACACAACACAGACCCTTCATTTGTGTTGTGAATGCCATGGTTAAACCAGAGGAGGTGCCTTTCCGAAGACGGTTTAATTTCAAAAAGTCAGACTGGCAGAAATTTAAAGAGCAAATGGACGAAGAGTTTGAGAAAATCCCTCCTCGACCAGATGAGTATGGTAGATTTATCGATCTTGTGAAAGGGATCTCAAGGAAAAACATCCCAAGGGGTTGCCGTACCCAGTACATCCAGGGTCTGAACGGCAGCAGCAAGGTCTTACTTGACAGGTACCAAAAGCTGTTCACTCAGGACCCCTTCAGCGAAGATACGATGGAGGCTGGGGAGGAACTAATGCAGGCTATTACTGAGGATAAGAGATCACGGTGGTGCAAACTAGTCGAGAATCTTGACATGAAACAAAACAGCAGACGTGCATGGAAATTATTGAAAAACTTAAGTGGGGACCCAACTGACCACCAGCAGAAGAACAACGGGGTAACAGCAAATCAGATTGCTAGCCAACTTCTGAAGAATGGGAAAACCAAAGGGAAAAGATAAAGGGAAAGAGTTATACCCCTAGAACAAAAAGATTACGGACCCCTCAATGCTTCATTCACAGCAACCGAACTGGAAGACGCCATTCAGAGTATGAAACTGAATAAGGCCGCTGGAACTGATGACCTTAGAACGGAGCAGATAAAACAGTTTGTGCCCAAAGCTCGAAACTGGTTACTACAAATGATGAACACCTGTATTAAAGAGCTGAATATTCCAAAACTATGGTGGCAGGCGAGAGTGGTGGCTTTACTAAAACCTGGCAAGGAGATAAAGGACCCCAAAAGTTACAGACCAGTGTCACTTCTATGCCATCTCTATAAGATACTGGAGCGGATGATTCTCAACCGGGTGGCAGAAACTATAGATGGAAAGCTAATAAAGGAACAAGCCGGTTTCAGACCAGGAAGATCTTGTTGTGGGCAAATACTTAATCTGACGCAACATATAGAAGATGGGTTTGAAAAAAAATTAATAACTGGAGCAGCTTTCATAGATCTTACTGCTGCATACGACACGGTAAACCACAGAAAGCTATTGCGCTAATTATATCACCTCACAGGGGACTGTAGGTTGACGATGGTTATTGGTAGTCTTCTGCAGAATCGAAGATTTTATGTCTCCCTAAATGGTAAGAACAGTAGATGGCGACTGCAGAAGAATGTGTTACCACACGGAAGTGTACTTTCTCCTATCCTTTATAATGTGTACACTAATGACCAATCTATACCTCAAGATGCAAGACTGTTCGTATATGCTGATGACATAGCTGTGGTGGTCCAGGGGTCCAATTTTGATGCAACATCTGGAAATCTCTCTAGAGCGCTTGAAGGACTGGCTCAATACTACGACGCCAACCACCTCAAGCCAAACCCTGATAAAACCCAAGTATGTGCTTTCCATCTGCGCAATAGAGATGCTCTAGTTGAGCTCGACGTTACATGGCAAGGTACTGTAAGAAGCTAAAGCACTGTCCAACACCTAAATACCTTGGGGTTCTACTTGACAGAACGCTTTCCTTCAAGCAGCATTGCCAAAACACCAAGGCTTAAGTCTGCTCCGGGAATAACATCATCCGCAGGCTGACAAACTATGATTGGGAAGCTCAACCATCAGTACTGAGAACATCAGCACTTGCTCTGTGTGTTTCTGCAGCAGACTATGCAGCGCCAGTATGGGACGCATCTGCACATGCTAAACAGGTTGATGTAAGTGTAAATGAGACAATGAGAATTGTTACAGGCTCTCTCAGACCCACACCAACGGGTAATTTGTACCTACTTGCTGGAATTGCCCCATCCAAGATCAGAAGGCAGGTGGCAGCAGACGCTGAGAGAACAAAGAAAGAAACAGATTCTCGACATTCACTGAATGGGCACGTCACTCAGACTCGGAGGCTTAAGTCTAGAAATGGCTTTATTGCAAGAACCAAGATCTTTGACGGTCCACAGGAAGATAATAGAGTCCGTAAATGGGAGAATGAACAAACCGCACTGCATATAACACCAAAAGAGCAAATGGCACCTGGAAACAAACTTCCTTATACAGTGTGGAGAACACTAAATAGGCTGAGGGCTGGTGTACCCAGATGCAAAACTAATCTTTGCAAGTGGGGACTGCTGACTAACGACGACGACGTTCTTTGCGGATGCGGAGAGGTACAAGACGAGGCACATCTGCTCATGTGCCGACTACTGCCGGAGCCCTGCACTTTTAGTGACCTGCTACAAGCCAACGACAAAGCTGTAGCGGTGGCTAACTATTGGAAAAATAAAATTTGATCTGGACACGGAAAAGTAAAGTAAAGTAATGTTAGTCGATTTTTTGGTGCCGAAGGTGATGGAGAACTTTCATCAATGAGTATGTTCCATGTGACCGTAAGATTTAGATTCGCAAAGTATTAATCTCGATCTTCGGTTCTATTTCGGAGGTTGGTCCTCTGGCCAAAAACATAGCGATGGCCCCTCGTTTTGTGACGCTCCTAATACTCTGAGTGTTTTGTGTTACTGCGTTCCCGGTCAAATACGTTTTAATTTCCTGGTGGAGCATATAATTACGAGGGTTATTCCAAAAGTAAGGTCCGATCGGTCGCGAAATGGAAACGACAATGAAAATCCGATAAAGCTTTGCACAGATGTGTTGGGTAGTGTCTCTAGTATAACCCCAGTTAGCATCACGTCGCTCTTCTCGTTTCTGAGCTCGCAGTGAGTGCGTAAAGATGTCTAGAAAATAGTGTCTGCCGCCAAGTACGAGGGCCTGGTGAGAAATTTCGCCTGAAGCTATGCAGCCAACATTACATAACTGTCGTGCTGTTTCGTCTTCACGACAATTCTCAGCCGCATTCTGCAGGGGCAATGAAGATGCTCCTGCATCGTTTTCAAATGGAAATGTTAGATTACCCACAATACAGTCCGCAATTGTCTCCCCCTGAGTTTCATCTCTGGTCACATGAACCGCTGTCTTTGAAGACAACATTTTGACACAGACAACGAGGTGTAGGCCAGCGTGGAGAATTGGCGGAAAGCACTGGCGGCTGCCTTCTATGATGAGGCTATTGAAAAGTTGGTACAACGCTATGACAAAAGTCTAAGTCAGAACGGCGACTACGTAGAGAAGTAGCTGAAAGGTGTAGCTAATTGTTACAAGTAAAACATTTCTGATGTTCACTGTGGTTTCAATTTGGCAATCAATCGGACCTTACTTTTGGAATAACCCTCGTATATCACTGGTACGTGATATACACTTACATACTCTGCATTACGACCATTCGTTGACATTTACACTTATCAGATTGTTCTACGCAAGGACTCCAGAAGTAAATTACATATCTCGTCTCAATCGAAGACCACTGTGTAGTAAGAGGGACGCTTTGTACCTGTTCCGGTTTTCCTGCTACGTAAGGACTCCAGAAGTAAATTGCATATCTCGTCTCAATCGAAGACCACTGTGTAATAAGAGGGACTCTTTGTACCTGTTCCGGTTTTCCTGCTGACACATTTCTGCTGGGATAAGGGTAACGGCGTGTCACAACGTGGCACTGGAAACGTACTTCGAAGTTGAAGTGAGTGTGACAGTACGATTATTGTGTGCAAAATATATCAGTTGCATACACATTCACCGTGAAGTTCTGGCGATGTGTTGACCAAATGCAATGTTGCCTCCAGCCGTAGTGAAATGGCGCAGCCAGTTTGACCGAGGCCGTACAGACATCGGTGATGCGATCACGAAGGAAGGCCATCGACATCGACTACAGTCGACAGTGTTGAGACAATGGCAAGAAGAAAGAACATCACTGGGGAAAGACATCTTCCAGCGATGAGGACGTTCACACTGTGATTCTCAAATGGTTACGTAATCAAGGAACGAATTCCTGTCGTCAAGGAGGTGAACGGGTGGTAGAACAGTTTTTGATGTTGCTGAGCAACATTCATACCGTTTTTTTTTCTTTAAATTAAGTTCCACATTTTGTACTATCAATGG
Organism: Schistocerca americana; assembly: GCF_021461395.2. Lineage (NCBI taxonomy): Eukaryota > Metazoa > Arthropoda > Insecta > Orthoptera > Acrididae > Schistocerca > Schistocerca americana. The sequence goes on along the minus strand of NC_060126.1, from coordinate 156,326,936 downwards.
CACTTACTATATTCTTATATGTGATTTGCTGTCTTTGACTTTAGTTCCTCATAAAACTTACTGTAGGTTCACTTCCAGTTACTGACGATGTGATGTTTACATGTTTATTCCAAAGATGATGAAGCACAATGCAGAATGCTACCCCAAAGGTAATTATATATACTCTGAAGATATTTAACATCAACAGTCATATAGCTATGTCACTTTGCCATTTTAAGATTCAGTTGTTCTGTTAATCATATACTTTGATTTCACTATCATTACGTTTTAAGGACACGTGTTTTTCTTTTATTTACCAACGTAAGCCTGTTTTTACTAAATGTGACGTGCTACCACGATTATTTACTGAGTTGATTTCACATCTGGAGCCAATATTTCTCTTCATTTACGGTCAACTTTGAGCTAGACAACATGTTAAGTGTCCTGCAAAATACACACAATAAAAAAAGTTTTCCATCACCCCAGTTCCCAGAACTCCTGACTGTGGATATTGTATCACAGACACAGTCACTTTGACTGTTCAGAGATGTCACTAAACCCGCCCAAAGATGTAAACAACCATGCATGAGTAGCGCCTATTAGACGGAGGGGGTCCGACAGCCGATCAGTTCCAGTCATTTCACCAGGAAGGAAGTACACGACTCGAGTTGTCTGTAGTTCAACCATGCCTAGACGGGCAATATCGCAGTTCGATCGCGGCCGCATTGTTACTTTGTGGCTCTTAACAAGGGAAGTGTCCAGGCGTCTCGGAATGAACCAAAGTGATGTCGTGCGGACATGGAGGAGATAAAGAGAGACAGGAACTGTCGATGACACGCCTCGCTCAGGCCTCCCAAGGGCTACTACTGCAGTGGATGAGCGCTGCATACGGATTGTGGCTCGGAGGAACCCTGATAGCAACGCCACCATGTTGAATAATGCTTTTCGTGCAGCCACAGGACGTCGTGTTACGACTCAAACTGTGCGCAATAGGCTGCATGATGCGCAACTTCACTCCCGACGTCCATGGCGATGACCATCTTTGCGGTACAGATGGGTCTAAGAACATGGCGCATGAACCGCTCAGATTGGCATCACATTCTCTTCACCGATGAGTGTCGCATATGCCTGTTACCAGACAGTTGTCGGCGACGTGTTTGGAGGCAACCCGGTCAAGCTGAACGCCATAGACACACTGCCCAGGGAGTTCAGCAAGGTGGAAGTTCCCTGCTGTTTTGTGGGGATGACGTACGCCGCTGGTGGTCATGGAAGGCGCCGTATCGGCTGTACGATACGTGAAAGCAATCACCCGCTGGATAGTGCAGCCATATCGGCAGCATATTGACGAGAAATTCGTCTTCATGGACGACAATTCGCTGTCCCATCGTGTACGTCTTGTAAAGGACTTCCTTCAGGATAACATGGCTCGACTAGAATGTCCAACATGTTCTCCAGACATGAACCCTATCGAACATGCCTGAGATAGATCTAAAATGGCTGTTTATGGACGACGTGACCCGCCAACCACTCTAAGGGATATACGCCAAAACGCCGTTGAGGAGTGGGACAATCTGGACCAACAGTGCCTTGATGAACTTATTGATAGTATGCCACGACAGGCATGCATCAATGCAAGAGGACGTGCTACTGGCTATTAGAGGTACCGGTGTGTACAGCAGTCTGGACCACCACCTCTGAAGCTGTCGCTGTATGGTGGTACAACATGTGTGGTTTTCATGTGCCATAAAAAGGGCAGAAATGATGTTTATGGTTGTCTCCATTCCAGTTTTCTGTACAGGCTCCGGAACTCTCAGAACCGAGGTGGTGCAAAACTTTTTTTGATATGTTATGTTAAAGACATAAAATGTAAGTACATATTTTTTATTACGCACCAATTTACATTCATTGTTTAAAACATTTTACATCTTTTGAAATTGTACCTGGTGTTCTTGTATGCAATTTTTGCTTTTAGGCAATACTTGAAAATCGCATAAGTCGCCAAAACCTGGGTTGTACTCAAATAAACAATAAAACAGTCAAATGGCGATGTGTTCCTCTAAAAAGATTGGTAGAACGTTCCGACAGCTGTTTGCAGAAGTTTGGTGACTGTACTGAAAAACAATGTTAGACTGAAGTACAGTGCAACAGTCTATAAAAGTTACTTGGCCTGCGATAATAATGTGTAAATTATTTTTAAGTCCCCTCGTTCCTTTCTAGCGTTCTCACCTTAGTCGGCAAAAACGAAAATCTTGCATTGTCACTTCGTTGTCCATCCGGCTGTCTGTCTTTCCCACTGTTACGACCCCTTCTTCTCAGGAGCGGGTTGACGTGTTAAGTGGAAATTTATCTCGCGTACTAAGATCTATGCATCCTTGGTGGTGTAGAAAATTTAAGCCTCTAAGTCAATGCAATCAGAAGGTATGGCCATTTAGCTCACATATTTTGGTAACCCCACAAACTCACTCATCAAAACCCATTAACTTATAATCATGAAACTTGCCAAGAAGCAAGATCTTACAGTATAAGTAAAGGAAAACAGCTAAAGATTGTTAATTTGTAATTATACCACAAGAAAAACGTATTTCTTTCTCTTTTGTTATCCAGCTGTGTGCTTGGCCGTCCCTTACGACCCCTTTATTTCAGGAACGGACAGACGTATCAAGCTGAAATTTATATGACATAATAAGGTCTATGGTCTCTTGCCGGTGTGGCAACATGAAGCTTCTAAGCCAATATAATCAAAAGGTATGACCATTTATGTCACATATTTTGATATTCGCAAACTCATGCATCAAAATGTATAGGGTACCTCCCGTTGACCTATAATCATCAAATTTGGCAAGAAGCAAGGATTCACAGCAAAAGTAAAGGGAAAAAAATCTGAAAATTGTTAATATGTAATTATATTAAACGAAGAAATACGTGATCACTCTCGGGTTAAGGATACCGATGGTGTAGTTATATGTTTTGGGCACCGTCTCTTTGGAACATATGTAAAAATAAAATATCTACTTCTTGTTCCGTCGGGAATATCAGTCGCTGGACTAAACAAGAGGTTTGAAATGAAGTATGAGATTACGTTATCTATCAGTTAATTTGTACCATAGGTAAACCAAAAAGGCTGAACTTCGAACAGTCGTCGGAAGACCCAACGGTACCGACCGACGGCTGTGTCATTCCCAGCCGATAGGCGTCAGCGAATGCTGATATCGAGAGGCGTATGGTCAGCACACCGGTCCCCTGACCGTTGTCAGTATTCGTGGCTGGAGCCGTTACCTCTCCTTCAAGTATCTCCTCAACTGGCCTCAATAGGGCTGAGTGCATCCCGCTTGCCAACACCGCACGGCAGACAACGACGGTCATCCATCCAACGCCAGTCAAGCCCGACAGCAGTTAACTTAGATGATCTGCCGGGAGCCGGTGTTACCACTGCGGAAACACCGTTGGCTGTATTATACCTACATTACTTTACTTACTTTACTTTAATAGCTTAAATGATGCCTGAGTGCGTAGGATCGCAAAAAGATGCACTCGCCGATCTTTAAACTTTGATTCAGCTAACTCAAAGAATATTCAGTAGCGAATTTTAAAAATGTTTCAATAATTGTGTGACTTAGGAAGTCGGGATGAGTGGTACAGTTAGTATGGAAAGACAAGGCCCCTACTATGTCACTCCTAAACACAACAACTAGCAAATCAATTATTAACAGTTTGTTCAAAAGAAGCCTTCATAAAACAGATTAGAGGCAATCAACACGTGGCCGTTTTTAAGACAATGTCAAAGTATACAGTTACAACAACTTACTTAAAAGATGAGCCACGGAGATTTCAAGACTTAAGAGACAAATAACAATCCGAAGGCGTTTTTTATAGGTGGCACATCTATCTATCTACAATATGGAAGTGATTCACAACACTCACCGGTTCGTTACGAACCGAAATAACACAAGGAGCCCAACAAGTTAATAAATACAATTGATTCCCAAGCAAATTAAAACCTCCTTTTTTTACATATTCATAAAATCGGTTCAATAACTACCAAACGGGCAGTGACGCCAGGCTTTCCTGGGCAAAAGGTGACTTACCTTAAAATGCCGGAAGCAGCAGACCAGCCGTCCAAAACAACACCAAAACAACACCTTAACGCCGGGGCCCAGCCGGGAGACACTTTCCATTAGACGGCACGTCACAGCTTCTGTGCACCGAAGCGGGACGTGGCGCCGCTCCCACACACCCCAACTCGCAGAAAAACTGGAACAGACCGCAGAAAACACGGCATACACGAAGCAAACATCAATTAATATAAGTTAAGAGTTCAATAAATAGTGTAAGTGAAGGACCCATAAATGCTTTGACTAAAAGTGAGTGAAATTTTTTAGCTATATCAATGTTGTAAAACATTTAAACTAAGAACTGTACACAACTCCAATGCTGAAAATATAGTATCAGACCTTTACACTCTCATAGTTTGTGAAACAAAATTTACACATATAGTTAAGGCCGACAATGTGTACAAAGATGAAATGGAAATAATTTCAAGATAATATCACGTTATTCAAATGCACAACTTCACAAGAATACTAGGTTGTGCACTTTAATTTCGTTGCATAGGTCTGCGATGTATCTGTCAATTATGTAAGTTTGGCATGCAGAAAAATTCAACTAGACTATGACCTACTATCTTGAATACTTTACAGTTACTACATCTTTTGGGAACACTGTTATATTAAAGGAGGTAGTGATTTCTGGTCTCCATGTGGGCACACACCTTGCCGACTGCTCTTACTTCAGCAACACGTACATTACGGCAACGAACAAAGAAGTACACTCGCTGGAACGCAAGTCGTTCAACGAAACGAAGGCACCAAAACCACTTACACCTTCGATGGAGAGCGTTCTTAGAGATGGTCTCGAAGGATGGGTCTCTCCGAGAAAACAGGCACCGAACCAATGGGACGAACAGCTCCCGGAGTTGACATCAGGCAGGTCCACCACAAACTCACGTCCGTCTTGCAAGGTAGACCGGCCGCGCTGCTGGTGACCGAGCCCGCGTGTTTTCCTCCTTGGTCCCCGCGAGGACGCCCTTCCGCCGCGTAGCGAGTCCGGTCCCAACTCTCCGACCTCCATAACAGCCGCCAGATCACAACAGGGACAAAGATCGTAGTAAAGCCGGGTAATCTATAGTCACATGCCAAAGAGCTGGTGTGCCAGATAAGGTGAACCACGGCTCAAATTGGTGATAGTTATTCCTATTGTAATTTTTAACGCCCAGACGCAAACTCTTTATGTTTAGGACAGTCCTACGCCAGGTTACTGTCTAGCCCTCCTGCTGCTACTGTTACCCGTGATTCATCTTGCTGTGTGTAATTTTTCTACAAACTTAGGTATACCTTTACATATTAATTACGGTAATAGCATCCTCAGCCTTTTTCGCAGTCACCGACTTACTCATTCCGTAGCTTACGAGGTGAAGTCACGAAGTTTTAATTATCACCAAGAAAATTAAATTATATTTCGTAAACAATTTTTGGATTCTTTGCAGGTATATATCTACAGTCCTGGTACACAATCAGATATCGGCGCCACAGTACAATAGTACGCGACAACTGGAGCCAAGGCAGAATGGCGCAGCCCATCGGTAAAGTGGAGTATCATGTGGTACTTCGTTTTCGGCAGCAGCGGGCACGTTGCAGCTGTATGAGATCAATCCCGACAGCTAAAGAAGTCTTTTGGATTGCCCTGACAACTGCAACATTTCCGCTACTGAGGAAGACAAATTACCAAACGATGTTCCCGTTTCTTCCCAATGGACTGGCTCTGGGATTTCTACAAACTACAAACAAACCAAAAATTAATAACAAGTTTCTTGTGTCGGCAATTTTCGCAGCGGCTGTACATAAATTACAGTAGTTCAAACGAACAACGCCTTTTGCATGCTGCACATTAAGTTTTTTTTAACTTTATCTTGTGCATCCAGATGCGTTTCGCTTCTACATATACATATACATCCATACTCCGCAAGGCACCTGACGGTGTGTGGCGGAGGGTACCCTGAGTACCTCTATCGGTTCTCCCTGCAATTCCAGTCTCGTATTGTTCGTGGAAAGAAAGCTTGTCGGTATGCCTCTGTGTGGGCTCTCTGATTTTATCCTCATGGTCTCTTCGCGAGATATACGTAGGAGGGAGCAATATACTGCTTGACTCCTCGGTGAAGGTGTGTTCTTTAAACGTAACAAAAGCCAGTACGGAGCTACTGAGCGTCTCTCTTGCAGAGTCTTCCACTGGAGTTTATCTATCATCTCCGTAACGCTTTCACGAGTAATAAATGATCCCGTAACGAAGCGTGCTGCTCACCGTTGGATCTTCTCTCTCTCTTCTACCAACCCAATATAGTACGGATCCCACATCGGTGAGCAGTATTAGAGCAGTGGGCGAACAAGTGTACTGTAACCTACTTCCTTTGTTTTCGGACTGCATTTCCTTAGGATTCTTCCAATGAATCTCAGTCTGCCATCTGCTTTACTGACGATTAATTTTATATGGTCATTCCATTTTAAATCACTCCTACTGCCTACAACCAGATAATTTATGGAATTAACTGCTACCAGTTGCTGACCTGCCATATTGTAGCTAAATGATAAAGGATCTTTCTATGTATTCGCAGCACATTACACTTGTTTACATTGAGATTCAATTGCCATTCCCTGCACCATGCTTCTTTGCAGATCCTCTTGCATTTCAGTACAATTTTTCATTTTTACAATCTCTCGATATACTACAGCATCATACGCAAAAAGCCTCAGTGAACTTCCGATGTTATCCACAAGGTAATTTATATATATTGTGAATAGCAACAGTACTACGACACACCCCTGTGGCACACCTGAAACTCTCCATTGAGAATGACATGCTGCGTTCTGTTATCTAGAAACTCTTCAATCCAATCGCACAAGTGGTCTGATAGTCCATATGCTCTTATTTGTTCATTAAACAACTATAGGGAACTGTATCAAACGCTGCTGGGTTTCATACGATCGTCATTTTCGAAACCCATGCTGATCCCGACAGAGTAGATTTGTAGTCTCCAGAAAAGTGGCTCTTGAAATATTACACGATTTTTTTCGTTTGCACATACAGGTTTTCGTTTGCACTTACAGGTTATAGATTTAGAACAGTTCGTTGAGGTTGTTATAATGAAATGGAACAGTACGTTCAGATCAGCGTCTAATTCATTATTTTTAAGCCTACTAGCTTTGTGTCAGGTGGCAAACTGGTTGAAAGTTTGCGCTTTTCTTTTTGGTCACTGTTTTAACGTATAACAATATAGTATCATTTGTTTATGTAAGTGTTACCAACTTTCTCACGTTTTGCCTTCATCTGTTGTTTTTTATTTTATTTTGTGTGTGACTATAGGTGTGTATACGCGTGTGTTTTTATTTTATTACATTTTTTATATCCATGGGAGTGAAATGGTATTTGTGATCATCTAATGGTATTACTGTCTATTATATGATCAGTCAGTGTAAACAGTGAGTAGTTAGTCATATTCACTAGGTCATTTCGTAGAATCTTCATTTCAGCCTTTTTTTTGTAATTTTCTTTAAGGTGAGAAGGTCCCTTTCTTTATTTATTGTAATTACTTTCATGTCTCTCTCTCTTGTAGTAGGTTTGTGGTTATTTTCTCTTAATTGTTCTGCAAAACCTGAGTGGCTTATCCCATATTTCCATGCGCTGATACGTTCTTTGTACCAGGTGTCGAATGTTCTGCTGGTTTATCCTACATATCTTCCATCACAAGTGTTGCATTGTGGTTGGTGTATTTCAGCTTTCTGTTAGATGTCTGTGTGTGTCTTTTGAAATGATTGGAATGTGTTTTTGGACTGAACTATTTGTCTTGTCTTTTGAAAATATTTGTTATTTTATGTATGAGTTTGTGCCATCTTGAATCTTCTTTCATCTTTTCCATACATTCTTTGTGTCATTGTTGTTCTGTTGATGTATGTGATTGTTTTTGTAGTGTTTTGTTGATGGAATGGTTTTGACTGAGTATGTGTCATGTTTATTGACTATATTTCATCTTTACTTTTTTGTTTAACTTTGCGTGATTATGTCTAGTTCTCTTTGGTGGCACTGTGTTGAGTTTAAGAAGCATGTAGGTGATTGCTGATTGCTTCCGTTAGTGTGAGTGATTTGAGGTCTCATGTATGATCGTGTCAAAAATTTATTATGTAATTTTATTTTTTCGATGCAGTAGTAAGACGTTTGTGAATAATCCTTGTACTGTGGTTGTGTGGTACTAACCTTCTGTTTTTCGTAGAGACAAGACAGTATTCTGGGGTGATCAGTCGAGCAACACCTTCGTCTTGAAGCAACCTCAAGATAAGTTTCTACCAGTTAACAAAATTTTCATCAGTTCAGTTCGCCCAGAGAATCTGCATTTTTGTAAGATGCTATTTTTGTTTGATGCTACCTAGTCTTAGCTTCATTCATGACGCCCTCTCATCAGAATCTCTGCGTATTGTCTTCTTGTCATGTTATGCAACTAAAGCAATTCTACTCCATATTTACTAGTGATGTACTACGAATTGCTTCCCCGAGGTGTAACCATCATTTCTGACATTTATTGTCAGCAAATGAGACGTCTTGCAATCACTGTCCAAGAACAACGACCAGGAAGATATTTGAAGTGAGGCTACTCCACGTCACGCTCTCCCTCATTCTGCTAGACTGACAAAAAACGCTATACGGGAGTTGGGTTGGAAAGTCATTCTGCGCCCACATTATTCACCGGATGTTGCGCCCTCAGGTTTTCACCTTTTCCGCTGTCTATCGAGCAGCGTTCAAGGAATTTCCTTTCAGGATGAAAATGCTCTCGGAACATGGTTTGACAAGTTCTTCCCCTCAAAACCAGGTGATTTCTACAATTGAGGAACTAAAAAGTAACCCCAGCGTTGCAAGCTGCTGTAAATAGTGAACGAAAATATACACGTATTATTGATGATTAAAGTCTCTGTTACGTGTATCTGTTTTGTTTATCAAGCTTACGAAAAAAGGCTTACTTACCAACCCAGTAAATTTCACCTCGGGTAGTTTCTTTCAAACTACTGTTAAAAATATTTGGCATGGAGTCATTAATTATTGTAACTGATTTCCATTGAGGAGAATCTGTACTGTACTGCACTATATTATTTGTCCTAAACAGCTGTAATTGAACGAGGTGGTGCAGTGGTTAGCACATTGGACTCACTTTCAGGTGGATGACGGTTCATACCTAAATCGGACCATCCATATTTATATTTTCCATTATTTCCCTAAGTTGCTGCATGCAAATGCCGGGATGGTTCCTTTGAAAGGGCACGGCCGGTTTCCTTCCCATCTCTAACACAATCCGAACGTGCGCTCTGTCTCCAATGACCTCGATGTCGACGGGACGTTAAATCCAATCTTCCTTTTTTTAACGACTGTGCGTCGTGATCAGAGAGTGTAGGTATAAAGTTATTTTCTTACTTTGAGCTTCATCAAAGAAAACATCAATTACAGCCCTGCTGTCTTTACTCTCTTGCTTTGGAAGGTTAATTACTGAGATAAAATTGTAGATGTACGAGACATAAACATTGGGGAAACTACGAAAGTGATATAACAGTTGTCATCCACTTTAACAAGTGTGCCGAATACAATGGCAGATTCAGTTGCTCCACTTCTGCATCAAACGTTTTGTAAGTCGGTAGGTTCACGTTGCTTGCGCATCGCTGGCGCAATGCTTAGTTGTGTAATGACACGCCAGCAATGCTGACGAACGGTACTTGAGAAATGAGGCACACCCCTCATTTATGGCCGACGATTCATAACCAACAACAGCAGTTGTAGTTAAACGTCACTGGGTACGCAAGAACGGTGAAAGAAAAATCACTAACCTTCACATGTCATGTATGTAGCAACAAAATATTGACCAGCAGCAGTGCTGAAAGCCTTGACTGGTTTGATGCGGCCCGTCACGAATTCCTCTCCTGTGCTAACCTTTTCACCTCAGCGTAGCACTTGCAACCTACGTCCTCATTTATTTGCTGGATGTATTCAAATCTCTATCTTCCTCTACAGTTTTTGCCCTCTACAGCTCCCTCTAGTACCATGGAAGTCATTGCCTTATGTCTTAACAGATGTCCTCTCATTCTCCTTATCAGTGTTTTCCACGTGTTCCTTTCCTCTCCGATTCTGCGCAGAACCTCCTCATTCCTTACCATGTCAGACCACCTAATTTTCAACATTCGTCTGTAGCACCACATCTCAAATGCTTCGATTCTCTTCCGTTCTAATTTTCCCACAGTACATGTTTCACTACCATACAATGCTGTACTCCAGACGTACATTATCAGAAATTTCTTTCTCAAATTAAGGCAGATATTTGATATTAGTAAACTTCTCTTGGCCAGGAATGCCTTTTTTGCCATTGCTAGTCTGCTTTTGATATCCTTGCTGCGTCCGTCATTGGTTATTTTACTGCCTAGGTAGCAGAATTCCTTAACTTCATCTACTTCGAGACCATCATTCCTGATGTTAAGTTTCTCGCTGTTCTCATTCCTACTAGTACTCATTACCTTCATTAGATTGTTCATTGCGTTCAGCAGATCATGTAATTCTTCCTCACTTTCGTTCAAGATAACAATGTCATCAGCAAATCGTATCACTGATATCCTTTCACCTACAGTCGTGGAAGTGTAAGTATAGTAGTACATTATGCAGCAAAATTAATTTCAAGGAGATCCTGTTCTGTAGCTGCAAAAGAAGAGAACATGTAAGACGCTTGTGCGTCCTGTTCTTGAGCAGTACTCCAGTGTATGGGATCCTTTGCCATGTACTAGAAAATATTAAAGGACGAAGCTGAAGAACGGTGTTATAGAGCAACTAAATATATGTAACCGATCATTTCAATAAGTATGTTGCCACTGCGGAAATGCAAGGAAAACTTGTGTATGTGGGATTCTTTGGAAGAAAAACTATGTCATTTTCGCGAAAGTTAGCAGAAGTACTGTAACAAACAAATATTCAAGAGCGGTTGTATAACTATGTTACTGCATCCGTCTTACAGCTCACGTGAAGGTGGCAGCGACAGGAGAGATTAGGGCACCTACAGAGACACAATACCCCACCCTCTCCCTGCTCTCAACCACTTTCAGTTAGCGAGCAGAACGGAAATCACGCAGATATTTAAAATTGCAGACATTTAACATTTCAAGGAATTTGTTTGATTTCTTGATATCATCGATCTTCTTTCATAGAAAACTTTTACTACCCTCGTATTGTCGGCTAGTTTTGTTTTTTTTTTCTTTCTTGAAGTACCTACGAATAATCGTTATTGTTAAGACTGAAACCGGAATATTTTGTCAGTAACATAATTTCATTGTTACTCTCAGTTTTTGCGTTTAATTTTTCTTGAAGTCTTATATGAAGATATTAGGTATTTCCCTCTCTCTTTTTTTTTATCGCTTAACGGAGAATTTATGCAACTCTCTTCCGATGGTGTTCGCAGACTGCTCGGGGTCGTCATTTTGTTTAACTTCTGTAGTGTTCTCTCTGGGTCAGTACTTCTTTCTTGGTTATTTAGTAGCTTTATGACATGTAGACTAATTAAATTGATAGACAAAACTTTTGTTATTATTATTATTATTATTATTTTAATGTTCGGGCACGTGACTTACTGTCATTGGCCATCTTCCTCTTCCCAATACAGTTGTTAATTCTGAATTAGAATAATTTAATTTTCCACGTTCTTTTAAATGTTCTTTGTTCATGATCGATCCAATCTTGGGACACAGAACACCTTATGGAGACAGAAGAATGGCGATCTTATGAAGACGGGCGGCCAGTCATGTCCAGTAGTCAAGCAGTATATGGCTACTGCTTCTCGTCTTGGTCCGCCTGGGTGCGTTGTGACGTGGGCTTCTAACTGGGGTGTGGGGGTAGGGAGAGAATGCTTAAGAACCTCTGTCAATCTAGAGAAAAGGATTGAGAGGATCGCGTAAGTTACTTACTAATCCAACGAGAAATTTCGGATGACCCACGTGATTAACTCGTTCATGAAGGGGATCAGAAATGTTATGCCCAGGTCCCACAGTTGTTGGTACTGAATTGTTCTACACAAATTACACATTTAAGATAACAAGGTAGACCTATACAGCGATGATATGGCTATATTTAAATGAATTTACGACATCAGTTTCATCGATGAGCTGTCATCAGTTTATGCAGGTTTTGCACGCTCTTAATTGATTGTGACAAGTGTAACTGCCGTGTTACCTTCAAAATTGAGACTCCGTTATCTTAAAATCTCCGTTCACGGTCTAATTTAGAATAGAGGGTCCCCGCAGTTCATTTAAACTTTCAGCTATGTTGAAGAAGTACTTCTTAAATGCAGCTTAATAGAGCTCGATATTGCGCTGCTTTCAAGCTGATACATCAGCTCATAAAGCTCTTCACAGGCATTGTCTTCGGCCTGTACGACCAAATAATTTTTCGCACAATGCTTTAGCGTGTCAAGTTGTTGTGTACTGCAACATAAGCACGGGTGCGCACGAGCACACACGCACACACAGCATACAAACATAGTAGTCATTGCCAATCTGATCCCGTGCATACCAGTCTACAAGTACACTGACTGATTCAAACTGTTCAAGAACCTTTCAGGAGAATCATATATGACAGTGATTCTCTTCAACTTTTCGTCTCACCGTCGCTCCCTTCCCCCTCTTCGGCAAAATGACACATAATTGTACCCTATTGTAGTTTCTACAAGCTTTTAGTAACTTGTTTGCAAGCAGGTCTTTGTGACTAAGAAATTTCGATCAGTATATATTCTTTTTCATAATATTTTGTCTGCATTTATGAAACTGACGCTATAACGGTATTGCAGCTCTGTACAATTCCACCCTGTTTAGTTGCAAATACGCCAAGCAACTTATTCACTGACACATTACAACCGCTACCAAATTAACAAGGGGGGGGGGGGGCACAACGTTGGGGTCCGCAGCTCGTAGTCTAGGGGCTAGCGTTGCTGCCTCTGGATCACGGGGTCCCGGGTTCGATTCGCGACCGCGTTGGGGATTTTCACTGCCCGGCGACTGGTTGTTTGTATTGTCCTCATCATTTCATCATCATCATTTGTGATTGTGGCTAGATTTGACTGTGTAATAAAATTCGACTGTGTACAAATTGGTACTTTGTACGGGCGGCGATGACCCACAAACCAAACATCATCATCATCATCATCATCATTACAACGTTGGGATCACGGATTTACTTCAAACTTTGTACACCTAGGCCATTAAGGGGAGGTTTACTATCTTTTGATTCGAAAATCGATTTTTTTAAAAATTGAATATTTGGATCCAAAAAAGTGTTCATAATCCACCCTGAAACGGTTTTTCCGAATACGGAGCGGTAATGTTTGTTATTCGCGGTTGAACAAAAATATGAACCTGCCTGAACTCGGCCTTTTTCACGCACCAGTTTTTTTTCTTTCGGAGGATGCGTTATTGTACCGGATCTTCGGAGGAAACACACAAAATTCAAATGAAGGTTTGAACGCGTGTGTTTGGAAGTTAGCTCCCAAGCATTTGCATTCTGGTGGGAAGACTGTGGAGACTGCGACTTTCCTGGCAGTGAGCAGCTTCAACGAAGGGTATTCAGCAATTCTGAAGACCATGACAACGATGGACGTCACCCTGGGACTCTATTTGAAGCAGATCGCCAAGCATTCGAACGACCACCGGATTCAAGCGACAGAAAACCGCTTATCACTGTCCGTACGAGCGGCTCTGGAGCAGCGCAGGATTGCCCAGATCGAGCTGAACGCCCTCTGTGAGGAAGGACTAGTTTATGGACCCGGAATAGCAGATTGAACGTAAGTTACATAATGTTGCATTTATATGTAGTGAAAACTTCAAACGCGTTTTTCTCGAAATGGCTTTCTTTTTACCGCGCAGTGTGATAACTTCAAATCTACTGAACCGATTGGAATGGTTCTTTGTTTCCGACGAAGCTAACTAAATTGTCTAGGAGTTTTACCACTTTTATTCCGATCCATAAACTATGAATATTTTTATTTGGCCGACGAAGTCGAAAAATCGATGAAAAAACCCTATTATTTTAAATGGCCGCCATTTTGTTTCCTATGGTCCAAATAACTTAAGCGAGGTACAACTCCTAAAGAATCTTATATACTTCGCTAACGTCAACTCAATTTTGATTTCAGACGAGCCGGCTGACCTGTCACATACCGCGCGCGGAGGTCTACATCGAAATTTTGTTTCGTTCCGACGGAATTGCCGCCTTTGCTCTTCAACATTTCCGGTCGAAAAAATTCCAGTTTGTAGAGGAAATATCAATAAACATTTTGACCAAATTTGACATTGATATCTGTAACACATCCCGAGAAAAAATTCTCAAAGAACATGCTTTTTTCGGGCCAACCTCCCCTTAACATAATGTACAAGCGCTGAGCTGCACTATTCCGGGAATTCTGAGAAAATCGCAAGAGATATTTTACACGTTTATGATGTAACCGATGTACCTGTGCGTTGGCTGTGGACGTCAGAATTCTTGGTAGCGAAGTGGTTAGCGTTCGAGCTTCGAAAGACACTCGTGTATGATACGGAGGTTCGATTCTCGCTCAAGCCTTCTTTTTTGTAGTAAAAGTGTAAATTCTGTGATATTGAAAAATTTGCACCTACACTACTCGTTCTTGCTACGTTAGCAACGCAGGTTGACTGCCAAATGAGGACCTGCCTCTGTGTCTGCAACTCGAAGCATCGATGTGCAAAGTAGTTCCGGGTACCTTACCAGATTGCCTGCATAAGGGATTTCGCAAATCACGGTAGGCATACATTTTCAGGAAAACTCTATACGTTACTTCACTTACAGGTCAAGAAAATGGTCGATAGTTGTAAATATGTTTGTTCTAATAACAAAATTTAATTGAAATTAGTAAGCTTTACTACTTGCACATAGTGCTATTTTAATGGCCTACTAAAGGCGTACGAAGTTTGAAGTAAATCAGCGATACCAACGTCGTGGCGTCCACTTCTAAGTAGGAGGGCAAACTGAAAAATGACGCATACGAATTTTTCATATGAAAATTCTTAAGTTTAGTAAAATAAAAACCAAACGTTATTAACACTCTACACCTTTATTGGTTCAAATGGCTCTGAGCACTATGGGACTCAACATCTTAGGTCATAAGTCCCCTAGAACTTAGAACTACTTAAACCTAACTAACCTAAGGACATCACACACACCCATGCCCGAGGCAGGATTCGAACCTGCGACCGTAGCAGTCCCGCGGTTCCGGACTGCAACGCCAGAACCGCTAGACCACCGCGGCCGGCTCTACACCTTTATTCTTCATGCAGAAATATTTGTTTCTCAACGTAGTCATCCTGAAGACGAACACATTTCTCCCAACGAGAGACCAGTTTGTTGATACCGTCACAATAGAATGTTTGTCGACGGAGCCACAAGCTCATCTCTGCGTCCACCGCTTCATGACTATCAAAGTAAAGTCTTGGAAAGTGCTGTTTATGTTCTGAAAACAGACGAAAATCGGATAGGACCAAGTCCGGACTGAATGGAGGATGATAAATGACAGGGAACCGAAGGCATCGGATTCTTGCAGTTGTCGCAGTTGTCGTGTATGGTGTGCTATTGTCATTCTGAAGCAGAGGGTGTTCCACGGTGGACGCTTAGAAACTCGATTACAGCACGCTGCGTTGCATACCTCTACGTTACACGGCAAATTTGGAGCGCTTTAGCGGCAGGCGGTTGTAACTTGCTTCAGCGATGTGGGAAAATCGACGGAATAATACGCATGACATATAACTCCCCCGCCGATATTGAGAACAGAATAGAAATATCAGAGACGTTCCTTTTCAGCACGACTCCTATGTCATCTTCAAGCCTCCATTCCAAAGCAAAAGAGTTTCATTCATGGACTG
This sequence comes from Schistocerca americana, assembly GCF_021461395.2. NCBI lineage: Eukaryota > Metazoa > Arthropoda > Insecta > Orthoptera > Acrididae > Schistocerca > Schistocerca americana. The sequence continues at coordinate 156,310,971 of NC_060126.1, read as the reverse complement.
AAAATATTATACGTACAATATCGGCGAAAGTTAAGCGTACCGGTGCCGAATGAGAAGTTGTTTCTTACACCAAAACAAACGCACCTGCCAGAACGCCTACATGAATTTGTTTCGCATCCATGTTTTGTTTTCAATTCTACAGGAGTTTTATTAACACGCAATAACGATCATTTTCTTCGTGTGGGATACTTACCAGTGAATTTGTCAAATATCATGCTTCGGTCTCGGCTGTTGCGTAATTAACAAGTATTTACTTTATTACGTTTCAGACGATTGGCCAATTTCGACCTTAAAGACACATACTCAAGTGGCAGAGGTACCGAAAACATGTTGTAGTAGACAAAAACATTACGATATGTTGTCGGCATCTACAGCACTTGAGGATGGGCCTGTAAGGCCGAAATTGGCCAATAATGTGAAACGTAGTGAAGTAAATGCTTATTAACTAAGCAACAGCTGAACTGAAACCATGACACTGTCCTTAACATTTCATAACGCCCGATGGAGTATTTTAGTTCAGAATTATATAGACGTCTTAGAAGATCTCGTCCTTATCCCACCCCCGTCCCACCTACCACCCTCCCTGCCGCTTTCCCTGTCTGAGAGTATATGATCTAAAAAAATATTGTGGGCTCAACTCAGATGCATGAACAAATTCATTTCTTAGGATCCCCCCACCCCCGATGCCTCTTACGGAGAAGAGGTCTCCACAGTCACTACATAATTTGGGTGAAAACAGACTATGAACAAAACACTGTATACTCCACATTATGATACAAGCCATTTTCAAAATTCGTTAAGCTAATCTACAGATCGAACGTGAACAAGTAAGAGGGCCCGTAGTCACTAGTGGCAAGCTAGCGAGTACGTAAATACATTTTGTTTGAATTCTTACTCCCCCCCCCCCCCCCCGATTATCTTTGCATCTCTATTCCACTGGAAATATATAACTCTACACATGCCGACAGTATGCGCTATGTATCTCGTTTGAAAAAAAATTGTTCCATCCGCTCACTGTTCTTGCTGTTGACAAAACGAATGACCACTTTCGTCCTCACCCTCAACCTTGCGTTCAGTACTTCCCGGATGTGTTCTGGGTTTGTTTTTCCGGCATTGTCAGTTGTATGTTAACAGTGATAGACAGCAGTATGGATATGTTTACTGATAAACAGTAAGCCGAGATGCACATTCCGTATCGATTCGCCGAATGAAGATCGGCACAACGACGCTTTGATGGGCCGTTCCCGCAGTGACGGCAACCACGTCACAGTAATTTCACATTTGCCTGAGGTGTTAAATTACTCTGTGATTTGTGTTGTTCGTTTTGGTAATTGCCTGTTACAAACTTCTTTACCGTTGTTTAGATATTTTCACAGAAACAAATGTACAATTTACCTGGGGTAACAAAACGAATAAATCACAATTACAGTATTTGTTGAAAAAAGTCAGTAACCAGTTGCATAAACGGAATTTTATTTCTTCAGAAGATTATAATTATCAGCATTATTAGAGAGCGTCAAAAATCAGCAGGTGTGTGTAGCAAATTACTATAGTCATGTGCATGCACAAATGTCGTATATTGAAACCGGTAAAGAAACAACATTTTCTTCGTGCATCTGTTTGCTGACTTTCTTCAACAACTAGACATACAGTTTCGGAAGATGGATAAAGTACTAAATTACATTATTTCTCTATATCCAGCAACCGGATAGCACCTATCCCTTACACCAAAGTAATCACTAAGTATCCCTGCGTCACCTCCGAACTTTTATCGATGGAGTTAAGCGATCAGCTTGCAGAACTGTGACAGGAAGAGGACATCCGAGATCTCAGAGTGTAAACCTATAAATCTTACGGCTTCAATGCTACTCGTTTAAAGACATCCTGTTCCAAGTATCCGCTACGTCCGGAGAAAGGTTGGACGCCAGAGTACCGAAAATCTCCACGGAGAAAGTGGTGACCGTTAATTAGCTACTGGATCCTCGAAGTGGTGGTATATAGCGTCACGGCGCCCAGAGACAGGCACCTGTCAACTCTGCGTCTGCAATCAGCAACGATGTATCGCGTGGTGATCAAGGTATGTGCTGCGACACCGCCCTCCTACACGCTTTTCCTCTTGAGCCAACAGTCTTTCCAGCTCTTTGTATCATGCGCAAATCCTTATCATTTAGTACCCACTGCGTTTTAATAAAACGCAATCCAAATCCGTGTAAGTTATTTATTTTTGATTCGGGTAACCCGTTTCGTTCTGTAAGACCATCTTCAGATCAGAGGCTCCAGATGACGTGAGGAGCAGCTGAGTAGTGAGCTGTGAACTGGTTCCTCACGTCACCTGGAGCCTCCGCCATGAAGATGGTTTCATTGACCGATGCTGATTACCGGAATCAAAAATAAGTTATTACGATTTGGGTTTTTTTATGAAAATTGTAAGTACAATCGCAGCAATTCCACAATTACGTCAAAAACTAAAACCTACTACTGCCAACATCCTCGATAATCTGCTTTACGCACACTAAACTCTACAATTCTTGGCCTCTACTGTGGTTTTCAGCACAAAGGTACTGCTGACTGTTATAACATTTGTGCCGTTACTCTGTCTTTTCTCCCGCTCATGTTTTTCTCTAAACTGTTCTATCGCGTGCTTCTTCATTTTGTAATTTGCCCATTTTCTTAATTTTTCTTATCCTTGAATGGCAATACATTTGATATAAGTCCAGTTTCCACTTGTCAGAGTTCACAATGGCCGACATTTCATTTCCATGCAGTGACATTCTTCGATGTACACTTTCAGGAACTCATTCCTCCGTTCCTGTTTCTTCACCTGCTCCTTTGTACTTTTGATACCTTCTTAGCTTCGTCTGTTCCGTATATCTTTTTTCCTAGGTTCTTCAGTCCTCTCACAACCTCATTCACTACGTCGTTTTGAAACCTGATGATGACCATGCCGATACTTTCCTTTCTGCTACTCTTCATCACTTTCGTTTTAGCTTCGTTTACCCTTAACGCAATTCTACACTGAGTATTCTGTTCAGTTAAGTCGACATTTTTTCTAGCTTCTTCACGTTTTTGACCTGAACTGCTTCACTATCTAGGAATCTAATATTAGTATCCAGTCTCCTACCTCTCTGATTCTTCAGACAGAGAATTTCCTAGATTCTGTGCATACAAAGCCAAACTCGATTTTCTTTTTGTTTGATCGACTGTAATCAATGCATCTCTCTTAGGTTCATAATACTGCTCTAAAGTCACGTTCCCAGGTTGCACTTTAGGTAATAATCATACCTCAAGCTTGCGCTTCCTGAATTCACACTTCAAGGAGGGCATGGCCCTTGTTCTCGAAACTGACATGCTATTATTTATAGTAGTTTATTAGGGAGTCCGCAGCTCGTGGTCCTGGGGTAGCGTCATCGCTTCCCGCGCACGGGGTCCCGGGTTCTAGTCCCGGCGGGGACAGGGATTTTGCCTGCCTCCAGATGACTGGGTGTTGTTGTGTTTTGTGTTGTCTTCATCATCATCATTCATCCTCATTACGGTCGAAGGAAGGCAATGGCAAACCACCTCCGCTAGGACCTTGCCTAGTCGGCGGTGCGGGTCTCCCGCATCGTTGTTCCCTACCCTCCTCGGAGTATGGGACCTCACCATCATCATCATCATTATTAGGGTAAAAAGGAACTCCAAGAATTGGATGCATGTTAAAAATGGACGGTTTGCCTGGAGTATAGAAAGGAGTAGTTTCTGAATATTTGGAAAATTCTCTGCCCGCATCTCGTGGTCGTGCGGTAGTGTTCTCGCTTCCCACGCCCGGGTTCCCGGGTTCGATTCCCGGCGGGGTCAGGGATTTTCTCTGCCTCGTGATGGCTGGGTGTTGTGTGCTGTCCTTAGGTTAGTTAGGTTTAAGTAGTTCTAAGTTCTAGGGGACTTATGACCACAGCAGTTGAGTCCCATAGTGCTCAGAGCCATTTGAACCATTTGAAAATTCTCTGCATAGGAAGGGAATGATGAAAATTCCATAAGGCGGGCTTGTTTACTAAGAGAAGAAGCAACACGCTGTAGAAAACCAGCAGTGAAACTGAAGGGTACGCCAACTTTTGCCTTCTAGTAAGTGGCAAGTGACAACATTCACCGAAAAAGTGGGATTAATTGAAGGATATTTACGAGTAAACGGAATTTTGTTGAAGTTGTAAAAGATCGAGATATTTTCCCTGTATCATTTCCACGTACCAGACTGCACTCCTTATTGTTATCTTTTTTTCTGCGGCTGCTGCTTTCTTTCTTCATGACGTAGGTACATCTTTTGCTCTGCAGATGGCGGTTCTGGCGTGTGCTGTAATGGCATGCGGTTTTCTGGCGGCGGTAGAGGCGGCGCCCGCACTTGGAGAGTCCATGGCCACTGCCGAGACGTTCAGCTTCGCCCACGACTTCGGGTTCGGCCCCTGGGGGGCCTTCGGCTCTTTCAAAGGAGGTGAGAACTCTGACTGCGTACAGCCCTCTAACTACAGGCTGACAGTTACTGAACTGTGTGATAAAAATCGCCATAACTTCTGAACGGTTTGCGTTAGGACGTTCAAACTGCATAATTGGCCGCGGGGCATCATGGGAATTTGTATGAGCATGCATTGTTTGGTTTAGCGACGAATCCCACTTTCATTTGGATGGGTTCGTCAATAAGAAAAATTGGCGCATTTGGGGGACTGAGAATCCGCATTTCGCGATCGAGAAATCTTTTCACCCTCAACAGGTGACTGTGTGGTGTCCAATCTCCAGTCACGGAATAATCAGTGTGGTATTCCTTGATGGCACGGTGGCTACCGAACGGTACATCAAGGTTTTGGAAGACGATTTCATCCCCATTATCCAAAGTGACCTTGATTTCAACATGATGTCGTTCATGCAAGACGGAGCTCGACCCCATCGGAGCAGGAGAGTATTTGATATCCTGGAGGAACATTTTGGGGACCGCATTCTGGCTCTGGAGTACCGAGACGCCACGAGCACGGACCTCGATTGGCCGCCATATTCACCAGAAATGAACACATGCGACTCCTTTTCGTGGGCTATATTAAAGACAAGGTGTACAGCAATAAGCCGAAAACCATTGCTGAGTTGCAAACAGCTATTCAGAAGGTCACCGACCGCTTCGATGTTGCGACAATTCAGCGGGCCACGCAGAATTTTGCTATTCGTGTGCGCCACATCATCGCAAATGATGGCAGGCATATAGAACATGTCATAACCTAAATCCGAATATCTGCAGTGACGTTTACATGTTGAATAAAGTGTGCGCACGCCGTAATTTGTAACTAATTTACTTCTTTTCATAGAGTTCAGTAATTGTCCCCCTCTGTTTCTTTCACATATCCAATTGCTGAAAACAGTTTACTGAAGTGGAAGCAAATTTTTAACAAGTTCTAATAATCAAAATTTATAGTTAACGATTTACGAGGGTGAACCTATAAGTCATTCTGTCTCCATCAGAATAGCGTCTGTGGGACCTAATCCACTTGTTACAATATCTTATCCATTTTAGGAACTCCACTATATAATCAAAAGTTTCCGTACAGCTACTGATGGACGTTAATGTGCGATGTATCATCACCCTCCGCTTTTATGAAGGTTTGAACTCTTCTGGGAACACTTTCAATGAAGGGTCAGATTGTCTGTGGAGGAATGGAGCCCCACTCATTCTCAACAGCCTGAACCAGAAAAGATGGTGGACGCTGTGGTCTAGAACAAAGTCAACATTCTAACTACTTCCAGACGTTTTCCACTGTGTTCAGCTCAGGACTCTGAGCAGGCCAGTCCGTTTCGGGAACGTCATTGTCCACAAACCATTGCCTCACAGATGCAGCTCTCCTAATCGACCTACTCTCTTGTTACAGCCGGCCGAAGTGGCCGAGCGGTTCTAGGCGCTACAGTCTGGAACCGTGTGACCGCTACGGTCGCAGGTTCGAATCCTGCCTCGGGTGTGGATGTGTGTGATGTACTTAGGTTAGTTAGGTTTAAGTAGTTCTAAATTCTAGGGGACTGATGACCTCAGAAGTTAAGTCCCATAGTGCTCAGAGCCATTTGAATTTCTCTTGTTACTGCTTCTCTAATAACAACACAATACTCTTCGCCTCCTTTTATATTGACGCTTCGACTTCTCTTGACATCTAGTGACCGATTCCGTATTACATAGGGATGTATGGATACTTTGGTCTAAAAATTGCCCCAAGTTAAGCCGCGATGTGCCTCCCACAATTCTTGGTTCACATCTTCTGTGTCCTCATAATACAGACTGCTTCGCTTTCATGCCTCTTTTAATTCTAGGGAAAAGGGAAAAATCGCAGAAAGCCAGATTCGGTGTGCAGCAGGTTGTTTGCACAACCGCCTAGTAATTTTTGCATGTTGCATACAAAAATGCATAGTATTTTCTTTTTTTTAATTTTTTTGCGAAAGCTACGAATCACTCACGGAAACGTGATCATGGTGGAAGAGCCCATATTTCGATCGCCACAACGCACGCCATTTTATTTCTGTACGTTTGTCATAGTAATTTTAGCATTTGAAAGGAAAGTTTGGTTAAAAATAGGTCGTTGTGGGCTACGCCCTTCACGTGGAATGTTAGTTTTCGTTATTGTCTTTTCATACTGGCGAGAGTGAACCGGTAGTGGGATAACATGCGGCTCTCTAACGACAAGCGCTCATACTGATAGAAACAGTTTTTAGAAAAGATAAAATATTTTCATTCTTTTTAAATTTATTTAAGATAAGATTAAACACTGATGGGATTAAAGAACTGTTGAGAGCACTGTACTAAAATGAGGAGGACCTGCAACGGGAGGGGATAATTTGGGAGAGGCTGAGTGGTTCTGGTAGGATATAAACGGAGCTGAAGGCTTGGTATATAGAAACAGGTATAACGCCGGAGTGTAGCCGACGCGGAAACATGGATAATGAGGAAGAAGGAGTAGGAAAACATAAGAAGCAGGAGGTCTGATATGTGGAAGTGTAGGGAATGGCCTAAAACTGATGGGAAGACTAAATGTTAAGGAGTATTTCACTACGTAGGTGAGGGGATGTGTTAAAATTTTACATGGAGAGCACAGGGAGAGCATATACACGGAAGTGTAAGGTTCATGGGATGCTATGGTACTTGTGCAGCAGCATATCAGGAAATATTGTATTTGTTAGTGTCTGCAGAAGTGAAAAAAAATGGTTCAAATGGCTCTGAGCACTATGGGACTTAACATATGGTCATCAGTCCCCTAGAACGTAGAACTACTTAAACCTAACTAACCTAAGGACATCACACACATCCATGCCTGAGGCAGGATTGAACCTGCGACCGTAGCGGTCGCGCAGTTCCAGACTGAAGCGCCTAGAACCGCTCGGCCACCCCGGACGGCTGCAGAAGTTACACATATAGGATATACCGAGGTGTTCAGTATGTGTGATGAGGTAGGGGAAATTAATAATTTGGTAAAGAATTCTTGTGGAGAAAGGTAAACAAATGAGGAAAGCGAGGCTGGTTGAGTGACGTTCAAGGATGCGGACAGCAGCAGACGTCCATGCTATGTTGGCACAGTAGAGGATGGGACGGAACGAAGAATTCTAGGTGTGGAGGATAGTGGAGAGATCGTGTGTAGCTGAATCCTCGTTGGATCTCATCTTTTAAAACGAAGATAAATTCGTGCCCTCAATGTACGCTTTCTCTCCGTATTCCTGTCCAAGCAGGGCAACCATACCTGTTGCTGAGTTTCTTAGCACGAAATAGAACGTCATGCAGGCACGGCGATGTGTGATATCCGCAACTGCAAGGCCACTGGAAGCGTAAAGTGTGGTTTGTGAAAACCGGCACTCCGGCCTATCTCGGGCTACCCCACTGATGACTTTTGGTCAATTAATCCGACACACTAATTGTAGTACAGTTTGCTAGCGGTATAGCCCGCCAGGAACGTAGGAAAGGAATTCTAGCAACTTCTGCTTTCTTTCCCAGTAATTATAACAGGTATACTGCAAAACGTAAACTGTATTCTGTCCAACGTACTGAAAGAAGTCTCGTGATGTGAAAAGACATAAAACCCGTCAGTTGTATTTAAGAAGAAATGAAATAATTTTGCATAAATTATAACGAACGATACTGTATATATTATACAGGCGGTACCCAGAGCTTGCAGATATTTAAAGAATGTTATGTTAACTGAGGTAAGCTGCTGACTGACCAAGAACATTTTTTATTCTGCCGCCAGCTTCGATCCCACAGTTCCCATCAGCTAATGTAAAACATTAATCCATCATAGTAAACATACATAGAAGTATTCAAAAGAGTTGTTTTGTTCACGAATCTTGATTTGAATGCTGTAGTACTATAGCACACCCTTTACCTTCCTCCGGCATACGAATTGTCTTACCCAGGACCTCCCGTTCAATGCATTCTCCGAGCAGCGGTAACTCTTTGCATTTTTCATTTTAACAAATCATTTCGAATGGTGGAAAAAGCGATAAAACTCACTGAGAATTCAGTCCCGTGTTTGGATTATTATTATCTAAAGGCAGCGAGTCTAACCACTAACAGTCTGGAACCGTGTGACTGCTACGGTCGCAGGTTCGAATACTGCCTCGGGCATGGATGTGTATGATGTCCTTAGGTTTGTTAGGTTTAAGTAGTTCTAAGTTCTAGGGGACTGATGACCACAGCAGTTAAGTCCCATAGTGCTCTGAGCCATTTGAACCATTTTTTTTACCACTAACTCACCAGCGCGGACTCCGGCGAAGATGAATATGAAGGATAGACAAATGTCGCACGATCTTACATTTAGCAACGACGATTTGATTTTTACTCCCGAAAATTCATTATTTTCCACAGCATACCGTAACTGAGGCGTTACATATGAGGACAGCAAATGTCTCTGTAATTCACTCCCTTCTGTAGGAAGATAGCGGCGAATGAGGAATAGTGAATGAAATTTTCTTTTTTTCACGGGTTGTTTCGCACTGCTTACTTTATTCAATATTTTTCGTACTATGGGTGGAGAATTACACTAAAATATTATTCCACTGGACGTTAATAAATGAAAATGTATACACAGGCCATCTTACTGGTTTTTATATTTCAGCATCTGATGAACTCTATTTTAAGAAATTAAAAATAAATTGCATTTGCCATTGGAATGCATGTTAAAACAGTGCTTGGCTGTTTCTTGTTGCAGGCTTGCTGCCGCCGTTCTTTTACTACCCACACCGGTTCTTCTGATTTCAAGACGGCCCGTCCTCTGTATTGAGCTGCTGCTTCACTTTCCACACATTTCATTTCTTCTGTGTCACGTCGCTCTGTTATTGTTACCAAAATGCAAATAAATTATTTTGTAGATATGAAATACTTCCGTGTTTTCTTGTATTCAAAGTAGTTCGAAGCTGCTTCTTGTATTTCGTAGCAGCTGTGTGCTTCTGTATTTATTGTCAAAAATCATGCAGTGTAACTCTGACCCTTGCAGAAGAATTGCCGAAGATCAACACGCGATTGTGTAGCTCGTTAGGGCAAATATTTGTTGAAAATCTGAAGAAAAATTCAGAATATTCGTTTAAAACCTCTCTACTTCCCTCGCTCTCACCGCTTTCGCCAACACATTTCACACAGATGCACATGTTTTTAAAAGACTAATTTAATAAGCTTAGCCACGATAGGATGTTGATACGAGATAACTATAGTGTAAATTATTAACATGAGAAATAATAGCAACCAAAATCTACTTGGTTTCAAAATACGCTTTTATTTTCCTTTCTCAGTGAGAAGCGTTTTCCTGATATATCGGCAGGAGGCGAATCATTCTTTAGTGATACATCGCATAACAGGCTGCTACGTGCAATGTATTGTGCCACGAAAGAATGTTGCACCTTCTATAAGATGAGACAAAAGCATACGAAACTCGCAAAGAAAAATTTTCAAAGCTGAATACTGAATCATTGTTACATTACCTTTGATCAACAAAATATATACCACAGTGTTTATATAAAATATTCTGTCGGAATGCAACTGAAATAAAACATTTTTTCTCAGAATAAAATTCAGTAGTCAGTTACACAGATATTTTTATTGCGCTTTACCGATTTCAGCCATTAATCTGTCATCTTCCTGAGCATATTACTGGTTTAGCAGACAACTATATCTTCTTCACAGGCGCATAATGCCATAGTAAGTCCAAAAATGTACATACAATTAAAAACACAGATCGGCAGAATGACACATATAGTAAATGGATCATGTTTACGTACATAGATATTGAAATCTGCTAAAACAATACGAAGCTTCTGAGGATTAAAGGTTAATGTGGAAGCCGGAGGAAATAAAAAAAAAATATCTGTGTAACTGATGACTGAATTTTATTAAGAAAATATATACTACAGTTGCTGACAAAATAAAAGCTACGATTAAAATAATAAGTAAAAATATATTTTTAATTATATAAACGTGATGGGTACATTAATGTTTACCGCGTAAAGAAGAGCCATTGTGTGACGGTTTATTTAACATCATCTGCCACTCAGAAAAAATTAAGAGGCAAACGTATTTAAGTACTAGCGCAGCACAGTGACAAAGCAGCCCACTCAGAACTACATCACTTCAAATAAACAGCTAGTATACTACTCTGAAGTGCTTCACGTAGATAATCTCCGAAATATGACGTCATACTGCATTCCCAGTTTCTCACATCATGCTTGTTCAATCTTCCAAAATTAGGTGTAATTGCATCATAACCGAAACTAACTAGAGAAAGGAATGTTTCACCCGCGGACGTTCGTTGGAGCATATTAACTGCATGCAATCTTATTTCGTCTTGTCTTATCATTTGGTTCCAGTTCCTGTAATAATTACGCCTTGTGAGCGTATAATCGTAAATTTTGGTGTTGGACTTCGGGACAGTTTATGAGCAGTACGTATAGACTTCCGCGGAGAACGATCGGAGTCTTGTCTTACACAATCGACGTTTTCCTGAGATAATACTGACCATCTGCTCCTCTCCTAATCCAGCCTTGTCCCTGTCTTTATCAATTTCTTGTGCCAAGCACAGAAGTAACCGTGGATCTTGTAATTAATCTACATTGATGATATTTTTAAAAATTGTGCCGTACTATTGGGGCTATGGTTTAACAAACTCAAGTAAAATCTTAAAAACTCCAAGCTGCGGAACAGTCGTCAATAAAAACAGCGATCCAGAGTGTGTAGCATAAATTTCTTTCATTTCCGATTATAATGACAAAACGTGTTGGTCCTTAGACTTCGGGTTCCGGTTAGCGATGACCACCTTCAGCGCTATTTTAAAACAAGTCCTAGTGCAATGATCCCATAGTGGCATGTCGAAATACACACACAAAATTAGAATATATATATGCCCCTATGGCCACTATGGTGTTAACTACGTGTAATTCAGAACATAACGGGTGATGATCATAAAGTCTTGGTCTTGCTATAAAATCGGCCTTTATTTTATTTTATTTCATGACTGTTTCGTGCTGAATGCAGACAGCCAGATGGTGGGAGCTTCGCTCCCGAAAAGCATAGCTGCGTGTAACGTTCCTCACATTTGTGCGTTGTGTGTTAAATAACGGTCTTGATTTTCTACACAATCACTACATCCAGTCCTTAAGGTAGATAATATTAGTATTTGACCTGGTTTTAATTCCACGCTGATTTATCTATATCTGTCATTTATGCGAACATGCTATGCTCATACAAAGGAATTACGTTTTAATCATTTTCAGCTTAACAATTTCGAAAGACAGAATTAAGTATCTCGTCATCTAGCTTCCGGCTTCCGGTTTTGTGCCACCGTGGTTAACGAGCAGTTATTCCATTGACGGATTTTGGGTAGGACCAAAAATTTTTCTACTCGCACAGAGAGGTGCCTCTACATGTTTGATGTTTTCCTTTTTAAACTTCATCGGGATGATATGAACAGAAAACATTTCCAAAGCGCTCTCTCGAAAGACGTGTCTTGAAGATTCTATATGATTTTTCAGGTAAGATTTATTACAGCATATTGTAAGCAACTGTGGTTAGTAGCTGAATGACGTGTCTCGCCTTGCAGTGACAATAAGAAAATCTAGGCCAGTAGGCGCCACGAAAGCGCTGAGCGTTGTAAGTACAGAAGCAACACAGCATTGGCGGTGTCAGCTGGCTGGCCCAGTCCGCCAAACGTAACATCCATCGTGCTCTGGCTCACTGCTTGCTGCGCACGACCTTTCAGAATACTTGGACAGGGCGCTGTCAGCATTGGAATTTCAAACAATAAAGCGAATGTGGATTCGAAGTGACACAGAACAATTAGTCCGACTTTTGTTCTGTTTAGTGCTTTTTGATTTGTTCCTGATGTTGGAACCTATTAGCAGATTACGGAAATCTTACAATTAAGTTGGCTACAAATATAATTGGAAGGCAGTAATTATTGTAATTAAAAATTCTACACAAATATTATTACTATACACTCATCTTAATATAGTTGACAATGAAGATAAAAGATAAAAAAATTTTATTTTCTTCCAATATCTGTCAAAATTGAGGTAATAGTCATTTCCTTGTGGCCACTAGTTCCGGACCATGACGTCCATTTTCAAACCATAGCCTTACACGAAAGTGTAATCATACAGTCCTCCAATGTACATAAGAATAACCAAACGTTCATATTCGTCATTAGAAACCATTACATGAATACAAAATGTTAAACTTCATGTAAGTATATGATATGTTTTCCTTCCAATCGAACGCAGCAAAGAGAAATAAGAGTTACAAACAAAGTACCTTCACTTGCCGTCATGTCGATTATATAAAAGACATTTCTGATGTGACGACGGTGCTTCGAGCGATTCCACAAGAAGCGGATGCTTACAGTTTCCACCAGCTTCACAACTTGAAGGTCAGTAGGTATTTTGTTTGAAACTCTTGTTACCTTTATTTTCTAAGACCATTCACGTATCTTTTATGACGTACCTTACATGGCTACACTATCCAGTCAAATTACCGGGCCGTTGCGAGACGTGCAGGAAGAGAGTCAATGAAGTTTTGGAAGGTACTGACAGGGTTGTGGAGTCATAACGACCGACTGCCTTGGCGAGCTGCGCTGCACTTTTTGGTTTAGGATCCTTGACGTGAACAGTCCAATCGGGATGTTCCCACAGATTCTCGATTGGGCTTCAATCCGGGGAGTTCGATTTTCAGGGTAGTACGGCAAACTCATCCTGGTAATATTCGAACTGCGCACTTACATTGCGAGCTGTGTGACATGTTACATTTTCCCGCTGGTAGCTGCCATCATGTCGGGAAAACAAACATCGTTCTCAAGGGTACATGCATACTTCTTTGATCCATTGTTCCTTCCGGAATGACAAGATAACCCAGTGAATGGATCCTTCCGACGATTGTTACAGGGTGTTTTCTCTGAAACTTTTCGGAGCATAAAAAGTGAGTCATCTGAAAAGTGACCTGTCGCCATTCCGTGGACGTCCAGCAACAATGCTGATCGGCGATGAATCGGCAATGAACAACAGCCAGCATTATTGGCTGTTGGCAGCCTCTTGATTCATCTGAGTGGTCAGTTGCTCAAAAGTTATTCGTCTGCTCGCCCGAATATTGTATGGAACAATGTACAGTAAATGTACAGTACATGCAAAACTGTAAAATGTACGACCTGCTTTTAAAAATAGGTAGTAGGTTTCGAAATATGCAATAAATGAAATGAAAAAAATATTCACTCGTAAACCGCATCCGTCGTACATAAAAAATGGTTCAAATGGCTCTGAGCACTATGGGACTTAACATCTGAGGTCATCAGTCCCCTAGAACTTAGAACTACTTAAACCTAACTAACCTAAGGACATCACACACATCCATGCCCGAGGCAGGATTCGAACCTGCGACCGTAGCGGTCGCGCGGCTCTAGACTGAAGCGCCTTGAACCGCTCGGCCACACTGGCCGGCCGTCGTCCATCCGTGTCACCTGTGGTCTGTGGTAAACCACAGCAGCATATGTGCCGATTTTGAATAGCGCCCTTTTGCCATGCACAAACCTAAATCAGGATGGCCGGACGCAGGTTTGGACCAATCCTCCCGAATGCTAGTATTTTTAACCACTGTTCCACCTTGCTCACTCCACATGCCGTCTGTGATTGGTTATTACAGGCTGACATCGAACGTAGGTAGTGGCCACATCGATGTGGCTTTCTTCGACAGTCTACTTTTGATACCTGAATCACGTTTTGGATGTTGTTCTTCTTCTTGCTTTCCGTGCTTGCTAGGAAGAACTGTATTGGAATGTGACGTGTTGTAGTCAATTCTTTTGTAATCTTTAGTCCGAAGACTGGTTTGATGCAGCTCTTCAAGCTACTCTATCCTGTGTAAGTCTCTTCATCTCAGAATAACTACTCCAATCTACATAATTTTGAATCTGGTTACTGCATTCAGCTTCCTCTACGATTTTTACTGCCCCCTTACCCCCTTCTCCCCCACCCGCCCCCCCCATTTTCCTCCAGTACTAAATTGGTAATCCCTTGTTGTCTCGGAATGTGTCCTATCAACCAATTCCTTCTTTTAGTCAAGATGTGGCATACATTTCTTTTATCTCCATTTCTGTTCAGTACCATCTCATAGATTATGTGATCTGCCCCTCTAGATTTCAGCATTCTTCTGGAGCACCACTTTAAAGAAAAAGCTTTTCTTCTTGTCTAAACTGTTTATCGTCCATGTTTCACTTCCGGAAGTGGCAACATACCAGACGAATATCCTCAGAAAAATCTAAATTTGATATTAAAAAATTTCTCTGCTTCTGAAATGCCTTTCTTGCCATTGCTAGTCTAAATTTTATATACCCTCTACTTCGGCCATCGTTGGTTACTGTACAGCCCAAATATCAAAACTCACCAACTACTTTAAGTGTCTCGTTTCCTAAGCTGTTTCCCTCAGCATCACCTGATTTAATTCGACTATACCCCTCTTTCCTTGGTTTGCTTTTGTTGTTCATCTTATACCTCCTTTCAAGACTCTGTTACTTCCATTCAGATGGTGTCATTGGCAAACATCGAAGTTTTTATTTCTGCTCCAAATTTTTCTTTTGTTTCCTTTAGTGCTTGCTCAATGGCTAACATGAGCGATACGCTACAGTCCTCTCTCTTTTCAACTGCTGCAAATCTTTCATGCCCCTTGACTTTTGCAACTGCGGTCTGATTTCTGCAAAATTTGAAAATAACTTTTCCTGCTATGTGTTTTGCCCCTGCTACCTTCAGAATTCTAGAGAGTATTGCACTCAACATTGTCAAAAGCTTTCCCTAAGTCTACGAATGTTACAATCGTAGATTTTTGCTTTCTTTAATGTGTCTTCAAAGAGAAGTCGTAGGATGCTTGTTAGGATGCATGTTCCTGCATTTCTCCAGAATCCAGATTGATCTTTCCTGACGTTGCCTTCTACCAGTTTTTACCATTGTTTTGTATAGAATTCGGGTTAGTAATTTGCAACCAAGACTTACTAAACTGGTGGTTCGATAATATTCACACTCTTCAACACCTGCTTTCCTTAGGCTGGAATATACGAATGTCTACTAATTAATCTGTAATTTCTGTCAAGCTAAATATGTTGGCCAGACATCTAAGAACTTTAGAACTATATATGCTAAATATCTCAGAACTTTGAGAAGAAATAGCTCTCTCAACATTTCCTGATCGCCTAATAGCGCAGGGTCACCTGGAAACGAATACAGAAACAAATTTAAAAATTCGTAAAATCAATAACTTCTTGTAACAAAAATTAGCAGTACAACAGGATTCATATCCAAAAATCAGTGACCCAACGAAAGAAAACAATGAATGGATAATACAGCCGTGCAATGTCGCACTATTTGCCACAACAGAAGAACTGTGTAAATAGCCCCCTCCCCCATCCCACCCACCACTCACACACAACAGCATGCGGCTATATGTCATCCAGACCACTTTAAAACAGAGCGCCACTTGTACACGAAACCAACGAACATCAGATAGCTGTAAGCGAAGTGTTGGCAGGAACCTTGTGCTATACTGATAAATTAGTCAAATGTATAGGTACAGCAATAAACGATAACAGGAAATGAAGTAAGAGCTTCAGCACGCCAAAAACAAGGGAAAAAGACAACGAAAAAACTTAACATTCTAAATAACGCAATACACAGCGATCATGCGTAAAATGGACGAAGAACAGAAAAGCAGAAAACCTTTTGTTGTTTGCAGATAGCTATTAAATTTGAAGTTCATAGATTTTTCTTTTGTAGCTGTGCAATCAATGTTATTAGTATTTTGAATAAATGACATCTCTGATTATACTGCGGCAAAAAGATTTTGTAGAATGCGTATGTACACTAACTGAAGAACGAAGATTAGGAAAATGATTAATAATTCTGAAATAAGACGTCGAAGGTATTTAACATCTCATGCTATTTCAAATTTTTTTTGACTTGTCTACCTTTCGATGATACGGTTGATAAGGTCTTCCGTTAAATATATTCAAAGTATTAACTGAAATAGTATAATAAAGCCTAGACAGCCATTCCTTTAATTCACTTTCATTAACTTACCTTTTATTCCGATTGACTTGCTGGTTGCCATTAAAATTTGGCTATACTTCAGAAAAATAAATTTTTATAGCTACTCTCTAAGCTTCTCATAGTCAGTAAGCGCTTGGCAAGAAAGCCTAGAACAAAAGAGGGTGACATGTTCCCTAGCGCAAAGTACAGTCAGGTTACAAAGATCGTAGCGGCCTTGCGCAGAGATTTTGACTGGTAGGGAAGGGTACTTACAGCAGCAGGAGCAGGTCGGTTAGTAACTTATCGTATAGTATTAATGCTGACGTGGAGGAAACAGGAACAGCTACAGGGCGCACATACGTGTGGGGTTTGTCGAGGTTCTGCAGCGACAAGACCAGCCCTGGGTTAACACAGCTGTTAGCTAAGGGAGTTGCTTTAGACTGAAACAGTCTCATATCTGTGCCGAGCCTGTTGTTGCGACAGGGGGATGGGGATACACTAATCATGGGCTGCAACTGAATAGGAGGGGAGAGAAAAGATTAGTTCAGCAACGGAGTGTAAGGAGAGCCACGAGCACGCAGGCCAAAATAGATAGGCTCGAGGGGTACATTTATTTTTAGGTTAGTCACTTTACAGAATGACAGTATTGAAGGAAATTAGAGCAGAAGAGGATTATAATACGTATATTGGCGGAAAACTGCTCCTATCGGAGCA